>NC_042978.1:9118313-9418313 GCF_901001165.1 Salmo trutta | reverse complement strand
TACAAAGCCTCATATTTTCTCTACAGTTTTGCACTATTTTGGAATAAAAAACAATAATAATTTACAAGGTCACAAGGAATTGTATTTTAAACCAAATCTGTTTGATTGTGGGTGTGCTGGGAAAGATATCCTATGTATTTTATTAAAAACTGCTTTCAAGAGGTCAGCCACCATCATATTCTCTATCTATGCACCCACTGATATAATGGTTACGGTACTGGTAAAACGTACAGTTCAACTTTAAAATAAAGTTTGTAAATGATGTCCCTTTCTTCCACTTCCTAACTCATCACACCTATTCCAGGTTGACAGCCTATAGAAAATAAGGGGCTATGTCCATCAGCTGTCTCTGTGGTTCTAGGTAGACCCTTTTTTCTGTGTGTGTGTAGAGTGGTTTTCAGGGTCTCAATTTCTATGAGTTTTCTGTGGACACTGCAATTTCTCTCTGTGGTCATTTTAAGACTGACATGAGTACACATATTTGTGTGATGCGTTGAAATGAATGCCATTCAACCCTAAAGCTTTTCGCACGGACCAGGGGTTTTGCCACTCCAAGCCTAATTCCACTTCACACCCCTGTTGCGTCTTGGCATTCCCTCTCACCTGGCCACTGTTTCGTCTGGCGAGGGCCAACGGTGCCTTTCAGTTGGAGACTATCGCATCAACGCAGCTTTGAGGGGAAGCAGTAACAACAATGATATGTGCTGGGACAGAAATGTGCATTCCCCTATGCGCTGGAGCTACCGGTTAATTGAGTGCGCAATCTGCTTTCATGTCATTACGTATTGACTTGTATGATGACCAATCCGGCTCTGCGCCTACGCCATTGTGCGCATGTTGAGTTTGTCTAGCCCCACCAGATGCGTTCAGGACATGCAGGTTGAAATGTCATAACGAACTGTGAACAACTATATTCATTAGGGACAGGTCGAAACATGCTATTGCTAGCTAATTTGTTCTGGGATATAAACATTGGGTTGTTATTTGAGGTCCTTTTTTTGCTAGATCTTTGTAGGATTTTGAGTCACACAAAATCATGTGTTCTCTACTCCAACAATTCATCCACAGATAAAAGGGGAAACCTAGTTCGTTTTTAGTAATCGCTATTTTTCTTTGAGGTGCATTATCGCAACCAGCTGGTCGGGAGTGTGGACCTCCTTCATCTTTCAATCACCCACGTGTGTATATGCTCCTAAAAACCAATGAGATGGGAGATTCGGGACTTGCATCCGGTCAAGTGTCTAAAATAGAGCCAAGTTCTGTTTTAGGCGCCTTGCTACGCAGACTCGAACGAGCAGTTTGGATGATTGAATAACGTGTACATTGTGATAAATTGTGATAAAAATACTTAACGTTCATTCCAGTCTACAGATGAGCTATCCAAAGTGGAAATTGTCATTATTCCACCCATACATGCTTTCAGAAATATCCAATTACGCACGACAAAGGACTGGATTGCAATAGGACACTTGGTTTGACGCACAAGCATAAACCCCTAATAAAAGTTTACATAGGTGTTAGTTTTGATAGATTGTTGCTTTCATAAATGTGACTTTGTAGTGCGAGACGCTTTTGCAGACCCCAGTTGGCACGCGCAGGCTCCGAAGCAGCAGAGAGCAGATGGTTTTAGATGAATCTTTCTGGGTGGTGGAGAGAGAGGCTTCCCTCTACCTGCCTCAGCAGTGCACGTCATTGTCTGTCTATGATAAAGGATGCATGGGGACTAATTTAAATTGACAGCAGTTCAGTAAGAGTGGACTGTGAGCTGAGTTGTACTGGCGCATTCAAACAGCTTTGAACACTCAAGATGTGCGTCCTTGTCTATTGGATTCTTTTCGCGACATCTTTGGCTCCATCTGTGAGTATTTGAAGTGCTTTTTATTTTTAACCACAGTATCACTTATGGCATTGTGTATATATTGTGACGTTTTTGTTCATTGTGGTCTTCAGCAAGGTTTTTTTTCGGCTATTCGTCCACATTTTTCTTGAGGCAAACTGAAGTTCAGAATTCTACGCCCCTTAGTTTGTGATTGGTGAACAGTAGGGATTATTCAATGAAGTGTTTGTTGTCATTCAAGGACATAAAACTCGTTTTCATGCACATTTTTTCACTGGAGAAATAATGCAACAAATATCTTAGTTAGATGTAAAATTGCAAGACTAAGACCTCCTCGGCAAAAACGTCTAAATTAATTACAGATTTCTTGAGTTATCTTGGACTAATTCAGACTGGTTTGATGAAGCGTATACTACGGCGTCTCAAGAGGGAAAAATAGTACCAACATTTCCGCTTTGTTTTTCTCGTTTATCAAGTGAAGGTCTTTTAAAGAGTGTGCGATAGTGATGGGCATTCCGGCTCTTTTCAGTGAGCCGGCTCGTTCGGCTCAGCTCGCCAAAAAGAGCCGGCTCTTTAAAAAAAAAAAATGTTTTGTATTTTTTCAAATCAAGCAGTTTGCAATAGTTTGACTATGATTGGTGTTAAAACAATTGTAATTAAATTATGAAATGAAATCACTCTACCTTAACCACAAAGTATTTAAAAATGCATTGGTTTGTTATGAAAAATAATGCTATTAAACATTTGCATTTAAAGTCTAACTTTTTAATGTATATAAACAAAGTGCATATAAATCTAACCATTCACATCGAATACAGTCTGAACAGCATAAGAATATTGCACCGTATCAAATAAAAATAAATAACAATTTGCAAAACTGCAGCATCCCACTTAAAACATTAAACTGGTCCCTCTTTTCTCTCTCTTCTTTATTGCCATGTTATAACCAGCAGCACACAGCAATGCTGACCATATTTTGCCTTTATGAGAGATTTGCATTCAGAAATGCAAGCTGCCTCACTTTCGAGGGGCTGATGCGTTTTCGTCTCTCAGTAATTATTTGTCCCGTTTTCGAGAAGACCCTCTCAGAGGGAACGGATGTGGCTACTATGCAGAGTCTCCCTGTCATGACTTTAGTAAGCTGTGGGTAGACGGAGGCCTTGTTCCTCCACCAGCTCAGAGGATCTGCTCTTCCAAATAGGATCGGACCTCCGTTATGGCATCTGCTGAGGGATTCCTTCGTGCTGCATCCCCAGTTGCTCTCTCGTCAAACAGCATCCAAACAGCAGACGTTTGTGGTGCTACTGCTGGTGCTTCTGCTCCATCTGATCCCTCTTCTTCCTGTTGCCCTGGTGCCTGACTGCTGGGGCTGTTCCTCCATCTGATCCCTCTTCTTCCTGTTGCCCTGGTGCCCGAGCCAGCTGAGTGCTGGGGCTGTCCCTCCCTGCTGCTGAGGTTATTCTTTGAAGAGCCTCATCAATCGCTCTGGCATCACTGAAGGCTAACTTCTTAAACCTGGGGTCAAGTGCAGCAGTTTCTGATAGCACGTGATTATATTCTATTCTGTGGAACTTTCTGTCCATTGATGAACACAGGGTGTCCATCAACTCTGTCACATGTCCTGTGGTTACATTGACTTCTCTCTGGCGGCTGGCTGTGATTCGCTGCAGACCCTTACACAGGAGTATCATTTTTGAGGCTGTCACATAGCTGAAAAGAGAGAACATTTACATTTTAGTCATTTTAGCAGACGCTCTTATCCAGAGCGACTTACAGTAGGGAATGCATACATTTCATTTTTTTTTTTTAAATCTCCGTACTGGTCCCCCGTGGGAATCGAACCCACAACCCTGGCATTGCAAACACCATGCTCTACCAACTGAGCCACACGGGACCAGTAATTTATTAGTTCAGGTTCATGTTTTGTCTACTGATAATACATTCTCATCTACTGCTCATATACACATATAATACTGGATTAAATAATGATGTAGTAATAACTGCTTACTGTACCTCTCTCCACTGATCTCCACAGTGACCTGCTCAAAGGGTTCCAGGACTCTGCACACCTCCTCCACCACCTCCCATTCCTCTTGGGTCAGAGCATCAACAGGTGCATTAACAATGGCCAGGGTAGAGATAATGGCATCCTTTGACTCAAGAAACCGCTTCAACATATAAAATGTTGAATTCTACCTTGTAGTGCAGTCTTGTTTAGGCCTCAGCTCAGGCATCCCCATCTGGCGTTGTGTAGACTTTAGTTTTTCAGCACCTGCTGTCCTCCTGTGGAAGTATTCCACAGCTGCTTTCACTTTGTCCACAGTGGGCTTCATCACCTTCAGAGCATCTCTTACAATCAGGTTGATTGTGTGGGCAAGACATGGATGATGGGTCCATTTTAACATTTTCATGGCTTTGGTTATGTTAGCTGCATTGTCGCTAACACAACAGACCACTTTTCCATCTACTTGCCATTCTCTGGCCACTCTCAACAGTTCCTCTGCCAAGTTCTCTGACGTGTGTCTGTCGCTGAACTCAAAGCAGTCCAGAAGACAGCTAGACATTGAAAAATCTTTAATGAAGTGACATGTGGTTACCCTTGATGTCCAGCAATCAGTGGTAAGGCAAACTGCAGTAGCTTTTTGGACTCTTTCCCACACTGAAGCCTGTGTGCTCTCGTACAGTTGTGGAATAAGTGATTTTGAAAGGGTTTTCCTGCTTGGAAATGTGTACAATGGATTTAGACTATTGCTATAATTTCTAAAACCTCTGTCCTCCATGATCGAAAATGGCTGGAAATCGGCAATCATTTTAGCCAATGCAATATCAATTTGGCCTTGTTTTGCTACAGACATAGACTTTGACATAAACTGGTCCATAGAAGACTGCGTTGCTGTGGGTCGCGTAGTAGGCCCTACTTGACTGAGTGGATACATCTCCATGTGTGGAGGTGCTGGCTCCACCACTATCACTAGCAGGCCCGCTAGTTTCTCGAAGCTCCGCTACAGCTAGCTTCACAGTTGGGTGCACAGTTCACATATGCCGGTGTAGGTTGTGCGTAGAACCGGCTTAATATGAGATTTTGTTTTGGCAAATTCTACACTGTGCTCTAACATTGTCTACATTATTAAAATGCATCCTCGGCTGCTAAGTGTGTGACTGTGAGTGAGTTGGCTCGGCCCTCCCTCACGCATCTTTGGGTCATTGGTTGACACTGCGTGTCTGATTGACAGGGACAACAGGTGAGGCTGTTAGCCTGAGCAGACAGTCAGAACGAACGTGTGCGCTTGAGCATTTCGGCCTATATTATTTTATTTCTTTTTTCCTTCTTTGAATTAGTTAATTCTAGTCATTTTAAATCTTTTGGTTATTCATGTCTTAATTAAAAAAAATATTTTTATAAATAGATTCGGCTCTTCTGATATGCGAGCCGGCTCCCAACGTTCACCTAGAGCCGACTCGTTGGCGAACGACCCATCACGAGTATGAGAAGCCCATACGTTCACTTCGCCTAGCCGAGTTCTGCTAGGAGTAGCATGCAGAAGCTCTTACACGCATGCTAAGGACGGTATTGATCACGCATTAGGCTACAAAAGTATAAACAACGATGAGCGTTACTAATTAGGTTACGCGCTTGATGTAGGTTACACAGAATAGGCTATGTATTACATGTTAATCGATAACAAAAACTGGCACACGTGTATGATGACGAATTGCACTTCGAAGCGTGTCTCTTCATTTCCCCTTTGAAACTTTTATGAAGCGGCCCCATTAAAATAATATGTGAAGACTGCAAGGGGTAGCTATATAAATTTTTAAGCACAAGCACATGTGTGTTTGCGTGCATGTGTGCGTACATCGGAACTGTGGAGAGTGTGGAGTGGTCCATTTCTTTCATTGGTGTAATTAAATCTATGGCACGAAAGCCCCCTAATCAATGAGGTTGTGCTGCCACTGTGATTGTATTCTAATAAACTCTGCTCCTCTGCAAGGCAATTATAAAGTTCCTCTGCAAGGTTAATGTTAATCAAATGGGAGTACGTGGTATCTGCGGAGTAAAGATGTGATTCATTATTGTTGTTTGTGCCACAATGTCCAAAGGTAGTCACCTCATATCCACATTTTGAAGTGTAGCCAGGCTAATACATTAACTGTGTTTCATTTATGAAATTAAAAGTAGCCCATGCGTTCCCTTTCCACACTAAATACTTGTTTGTGCTTTCTGTTAGCAGCCTTCTATAGGCGTTGTGTGACGATGACAATGGCCATTTAGCCTAGGAGTTGGCAAGACAGCCCAATTAGATCTGAGACCACCGAGCTAGATTTTGTATTGAATTGTTGGAATATTCTGGTCATGTATGACCATGTTGGCCTTCCTCTTCCTCCACATGGGATGGCATACTGTAGCCTGAGTGCCAGTCTTTTTGTGCTCTCATGCCAACTCCTTGTCACTCAAGTCATGTTTGGCTTGACAATGACAGCAATGGAGTTGGGAAGAGCACTAACAGATCTGGGACCAGGCTAGGCACCGGAGCCAAGGGTGATGTTGACTCTGTTAAAATGAAATGTTATTCTTGGCCCACTCACTTTTGCTGCAACACCAACTAGCCTAGCTCTGGTCCAGGTCATTAGTACACAGTTGTGGACAAACACGTACCAGCAACCTGGACCAGAGCTACAAATAACAAGTCACCTCAGTGTGTAGCCTACTGATCAATTGTGCAATGTCTTGTTAGCGTTATAGTAGGCCTATAATGGTCAGCCGGGCTGGTCATTACTGAGTCCACAAACCATTAGGGTCTGGTTCTGAATTAACATACATAAAGCGCCCCCTGGAGATAATAATAAAGTATGTGACATCTGCCCAGTTAAATCACTGGCTGGGAGTTACGATCTGTTTTGTATTCATGTCACAACTCACTGCTGAGAGTATCTGACAGTTTTTCCTGGATTTAGATGAAGAAAAAAAACGATACATATGTGTGTCCAGAATCATAATGGACAATCTTATTACCTAAATAAGTTTGGTGATGTGGCGATATGTCAGCTCATCGTCCTCATTCCTATGACCCTTGACCTCTAACTGCAGCATCACAAGAGAGATAATTCTAATGAGCCGGTTGGCTTCCATTACAAACCCAATCCCCCTCCTTTACGGCTGATGATAATGCCATGGGTCTCTCTATGTCTCTGTTATCCCTCTCTCGTTCTCTTTCTCTCGATTTGTCTTGTCTCTGTCACACACGTTCTCTCTCCCCCACTCTTTCGTTCCTTCATTCTCTCACTTTCTCTCACCCCCTCTCTCTTTCTCTCGCTAATGCTATCACAGATTTCAAAGACACCATCATCATAATTTCGTCTATCTCCCTCAAAAGACGCGAGAGTGGAAAGTGGCAATTTCCGTCTGCTGTTGATAAACAACAGCTGCTCTTTGTCAACAGAGAGCTCTCACTTGTCCATCTCTATGGTTACGCTCCAAATGGTGCCCTATTCCCTATATACGGTAGGGCACTACATTTGACCAGAGCCCTGTATGCCCTGGTCAAACGTAGTGCACTAAACGGGGAATAGGTTGACATTTGGGGGCGCAACCTATGTCTGGAAGTCATAGCTTTACGCCTGTTTTCACAAAATAAACATGAGTCTAACTTATGCAAATTCATGTTTAAAAAATCAATTGCTAACGAGGGCGACAGCATTTACGTAAATTAACCGGAATGTACCGCATATTATGTGTGTGGTGGGGGGGTGGGTTTGTTTGTATTTTTTTAGAGAGAAAGAGTTTTAGAGAGAAAGAGTGTATGTTTTAAAATGTGTGTGTACCAGTATGGAAGTATGTGTATCTGTCTCATTACCTTAGCAACTGGACAAAAGCTGTACAGAAGAGAAACCAACATCTGCAAAGTGAAGCTGATCTGATGGACCCTGGATAGTCGGCACTTAATGGGCTTACCTCTATTTCAAAGGCCATTTCACAGCCTGCTGAGAACAAAGCATTCTGGTTTGGCTTTATAGGCAGGTTGTGCTGTGGCGCTCTCAAAAGGCATTGGTTATTCTTCCTTCCTTCCTTTCTCTCGCTTGCTTGCTCGTTTTCTCTTACTTTCTCTCTCACTCTTTTACCCTCGCTCGCGCACACACACACACAATCATTCTTCCTAATTCTTTGTTCTTTGGCATTGAAAAGTGCAATTAAAAAGAACAATCTCTATCTTACCCTCTTTTGATCTCCCCCTCCAATTATATCTATATATATATTCCCCACCCTGACCTTTCCTATGTCTATCTTTCTCTTGAGCTACTTCCCGCTCAGTTGAGTGCTGCTCATATTAGATTGAATAAGCTTTTGAAAACCCACTTTTACCTCATTGGAGGAGCAGTCTGTATGTAGACAGTACTGTTCTGTTGCACAACCATATGAAGCAGCCTAGTAAGGAAGGAACATATTGTATTGAATGTGTGTGTGTGGCCCAAACCTAATTATCTCTAAGCTAAAATCCACTCTCTCATGATGTACTGTGCATTCTCTCCCGCTTTCATGTTCCTCCATCTTCCATTTCCACCCAAAAGGAGAGAATAATTGTGGAGTAAATTGCTTAACGAGATCCCTCATTAGTCTATTAGCGATGCATTAGGAACAAAAGAAGGCATTAACCAGGCTCTTTACCCCTCATCCTCGGAAACAGTTCGGTATTCCTGAGGCAGAGAGGCACTGCAAACAAAAGCTCCAGCAAACTGGATCAAGTATAACAGAAAATACAAAAAACGTGTTGTTACCGGCGACGGAAATCGAAGTTGGAAGTTGAGCATTGGGATGCCTGACGTATTTTATCCAATGGTAGCCCTTCGCTCTCCACCTCAGAATCTTTGGTCATATTTGGCAATGTACCGACCTACATAGGGAGCTGTTATGTCACCCTTTAAACACCCCTTTGTAGAGTCTGACATAAGCTTATAGAGGATTTGTGAAGCATCTTTAAAGTGCTTGTGAACTGTTTATGTATGCTATATGAAGCCTTAATAAGTTGTGGTTCCTGTTCCATTGGGTGGAGTAATTTGAGAAGTGGAGAATTGACAGTGAATCATTCTTTTCCCCCCATTCTGTCCCCCATCACCAACAAAATGTGACATTTTCAGTGACAAGAGTGACATTTAGGACCTACGGTGACAAATGAATCTATTGGTGATAGTAGATCAGTTGACATTCACTCAGGCTCCACCGTGTCCACAGTGGCTTGCTTCTGTTTGTCTGTGCATGCGCGTGCACATCCACGCCTGTGTTTTCGAGAGGGATGGAGTGTGTGTAGAGAGCTGTGTGCCTGTGTCTGTTTGCATCTGTTGCCATTGTTTGCGATGCAGAATTAAAACACTGTGTGGCCAAGCTCCCAGATGCCCTGAGCCTAAACTGTTGTAATTCAAGCTCGCGGAACAACACCAATTACTGCGTTTGATCTGAATCTCCAGACAGATAATATCCCTAATTGTCTCCATTTAATTCACAAACCCTGCTGAATGATTGTGGTGACGTCCCGAATAGCACCTCATTCCCTACGTCGTGCACTACTGTTCAACAGGTCAAAAGAGGTGCACTATGTAGGGAATAGGATACCATTTGGGATGCAACCTTTGACTTATCTACACTTTTCTACTCCAGGGAGATGAAGTCGTCGTTGTGCCTCAGCTTATCCAAAGAAATAAAGTCCTTTATCAGAATCAACGATCCATTTTGTTTCTCCCCTCAGCAGCCGAACGAGAAGAAAATAACATCTGGTGTGTACACATATGGAGAATTCTACGTGTGTGTTGTTGACACACACGCTGTCGATTTGTTGTTGTAATGAAGCCAATGAGCCAATAAGGAAGACCGCAACAGGAGGTGCTGCTTTACAAAGCATGTTCAAATGCCCAACTAAAGTAATGTGGTAGTCTCATATGAACCCTCCTGATCTCACAAGCTTACATTCTGTTTAGCTTCCCCTCTGTTTCGCTAGTGTAACAGAATGTAAGCTTGCGAAATCAGGATGGTTCGTACAAGGCTAGTGATGTGGTTAGCTTAGATCTCTTAGCATATTCCAGTTAATCATATACGTGATCTTAGCATAACCGACATTACCTTCATATTTCACAAACGTAGGAAGGAGATAATTTGTACAACAAGTTCAAAGGTCAAACTAGTGATGTGATTAGCATTAGCTCTCTCATCGTATTCCAACATGGCCGACTGTATGACCTGCATATCTTACAGACATTAACATAAACCCTGAGCTTATTTTAGTTGAAATGACTATGCCACTAGCTATATCATAGTGAACACACATTTCTGCCTCTTTTTTGCTGTGGCTTCGCCTCTCTTCTCTCGCTCAGAGACTTGTAATTACCTACCCTACTTAACCTACCCTACTCAACACTGATCCAGACACACATAGTGCGACTCTACTCAGTTCCATATTGACCCTTAGCCCCTACACTCTAGATCTGAGAGGATTGGATAGATGGAAGCAAAATGGCAACCCCATCAGAAGCAATTACCGTAACGCTTATATGTAGCCAATCCTCTCAGATCTACGGTGAAGAGGCTAGCATTCGATATGGAATTCAGTGTTTGAGTGTAGTGGTGAGAAGGCATGTGTGTTGGGAAAAGTGACGAGACATTGTCCCCGGCTCGTCCCAAATGTCACCCTATTCCCTTTATAGTGCACTGCTTTTGGTCAAAGGTAGTGCACTATATAGGGAATATGGCGCCATTGGGACGCAGCCACTGTGTGTTGTCAGCAGATGTGAGACCGAGTACGGTGAGTGTTTTTAAAACACAATTTTGCAGAGAGGTGGAAAGATTCAGGTCCCGCGCTAAGGTCCGCTACTAATGCTGCAGTAATCAAGAACCATTATACCTCTTCAGCCCTCCTCTATCTAGCCTTATTTGCTCATGACCGAAGAGACACACATCTCTCACTACATGGGCTGAACCTAACCCAAATCGTTTCCACATCAGTATGACAGTTCCCATTAAGGTTGGGATGTGCGCCATCATTGAAAACAATTTATCTGGATGAACATAATTTTGATCACATCAAACATGCACTCATATACAATGGTTGCACCCCAAATGGGACCGTATTCCATATATAGTGCACTATTGTTGACCAGGGCCCATAGTTCACTATGTATGGGGTGCCATTTGGGACGTAGACATTTTATGAACCACAGTTGTGCTTGATTTAAGCCCTTGAATTATTTTGCCCTTGGCTCCTAGGCCATATAGGTATAATCATTTTGTGATTATCATATAGATTGAAAGTGCTGTAGAGGTGCCATTTGAGGAAATGGACACATGTCGTTATGTGAAGTCCAGATATTGTCTGTTTTCCCTCGGAGGGATTTATCTTTCTTTTATCTCATAGCGCTTGTAAATGATACTAAGTCGCGTCTTCTGATTGGAAGAGACTGAAGATATTCGTGGATGAGGAAAACCGGGTTCTCAAGGGGAGGCAGAGTGGAGTTGGTGGACCAATGGGAATCATTTGGGGCTTTTTTTTCTTTTCACTCTATGCATCACAAGGAGAGTGGCACTGAATCAAGGGTGACTGTGTTCAGAATAGTCATTAACGTGGCAAAGAAAATGATTGCTTGGCCCTACTAACAACTTCCTTTCTGGCATGGTCTGTTGTGCTCTTTTCCTTCTTTGATTCAAAGTGAAGTATAAGTATGTCCATCCACACAAGCACAACATATTAGACTAACAAATCCACAAACATACTCTAACACATAAAAATGGAAGTGAATTGAAAATGGAAGAGAATGCATGTACAGTGCCTTCGGAAAGTATTCAGACCCCTTCCCTTTTTCCACATTTTGTTACGTTACAGCTTTATTCTCAAATGGATTAAATAAAAAATGTTCCTCAGCAATCTACACACAATACTCCATAATGACAAAGCGGAAACAGTATAAGGTCCCACAGTTGGCAGTTCATGTCAGAGCAAAAACCAAGCCGTGAGGTGAAGAAATTGTCCGTAGAGCTCTGAGACAGGATTGTGTCGAGGCACAGATCTGGGGAAGGGTACTAAAAAATGTCTGCAGCATTGAAGGTTGCAAAAGAACACAATGGCCTCCATCATTCTTAAATGGAATAAGTTTGGAACCACCAAGACTCGTCCTAGAGCTGGCTGCCCGGCCAAACTGAGCCATCGGGGGTGAAGGCTCTTGGTCAGGGAGGTGGTCACTCTGACAGAGCTTCAGAGTTCCTCTGTGGAGATGGAAGAACCTTCCAGAAGGACAACCATCTCTGCAGCACTCCACCAATCAGGCCTTTATGGTAGAGAGGCCAGACAGAAGCCACGCCTCAGTAAAAGGCACATGACAGCCCGCTTGGAGTTTGCGAAAGGCACCTAAAGATTCTCAGACCATGGGAAACAAGATTCTCTGGTCTGATGAAACAACAAAGATTGAACTATTTGGCCTGAGTGCCAACCATCACGTCTGGAGGAAACCTGGCACCATCCCTACGGTGAAGCATGGTTGTGGCAGCATCATGCTGTGGGGATGTTTTTCAGCGGCAGGGACTGGGAGACTAGTTAGGATCGAGGCAAAGATGAACGGCGCAATATACAGAGAGCTCCTTGATAAGAACCTGCTCCAGAGCGCTCAGGACCTCAGACTAGGGCGAAGGTTCACCATACAACAGCCAAGACAACGCAGGAGTGGCTTCGGGACAAGTCTGAATGTCCTTGAGTGGCTCAGCCAGAGCCCGGACTTGAACCCGATCGAACATCTCTGGAGAGACCTGAAAATAGCTGTGCAGCAACGCTCCCCATCCAACCTGATAGAGCTTGAGGATCTGCAGAGAAGAATGGCGTGCCAAGCTTGCAGCGTCATACCTAAGAACACTTGATGCTGTAATCACTGCCAAAGGTGCTTTAACAAAGTACAGAGTAAAGGGTCTGAATACTTATGGAAATGTGATATTTCATTATTTATTTTAAAATAAATGAGCAAACATTTCTAAAAAAAACATTTTTAGCTTCGTCATTATGGGGTATTATGTGTAGATTATTCAAAAATGTAATCCATTTTAGAATAAGCCTGTAACGTAACAAACTGTAGAAGTCAAGGGGTCTGAATACTTTGCGAAGGCACTGTATGTGTTACGCCTCCTGTCTTCCGTGCCGCGTTCACACACACACACACACACTCTTCCCTTTACCTCCTCAGTCTTGTAAAGAGCATGTTTTATCTTGTACTGCCCACATGGAAGATAATAGTTCTAATAATCTTCCTGGTCCACATCTCTGATCATCCAGGTACAACTGCGTGTGTCATTACTAGGGTTGCAAGATTCCTGGAACTTTCAATAAATTCAGGAAGGAAGAAGCAGGAAATCTGGAATCCTCCGACCAGGATTTCTAGAAAACCTAGGGAATTTAATCGAAAGTTCCCAAAATGTTGCAACCATAGTCATTAACACAGAATCATCCCTGCAGGTGTAATCAAGCCTGAGAAACGTTCATCAAATGCAATTTATGTTCATCCTTCTCCCCCAATCTCCTTTCTGGGAACCAGATGTCCTTATCTGTGTTGTTAGACTACACTAGACTGAGGGAAAGGCCACTGATGTCAAATACTGATCTAATTATCCTACTTCTATCTGATACAGGAGTGTAGGTATAGGGACAGCCTGTAGCAGATAGATTCACAGATAGACAGATTATAGCAGACATCCGTAATCGGCATCTAATTGTAAGGTACAGGTACTTGGTAATTCAGAGCAGTCTAGCTCAAAGTTATAGGACTCTGATGTTTTTGCCTGTGTACATATTGAATTGTGGCGAGACAATGACCTATGCCCTAACTGAAACGAATGTGGCATTTAGAGCAAACTGAATTAATGCATTTGACTCGCCGCTCTCCCTTCCCCTCACCTTTCTCTCTCTTCAAAACATTTCCACTTAACACCACCAATGGAGATGGATTTGTTTTGCCCAAAGCAAGAGGTCTTTTAATAGGAAAACGTTGCCAAGTACCAGATAATGTATGGCCGAAATGAGTCACTGTTCATGTTCCCCTGTCTGTGAGCGTCCCAAATGACACCCAATTCCCTATGTAGCAGTAGTGCACTACTTTTGACCAGGCTCCGGTAAAAAGTAGTGCACTACATAGGGAATAGGGTGCCATTTGGGACATAGACCCTGTCAATAGCTAGGTTTCCATCCAATTGCGACAGATTTTCATACGAATATTCTAAAATCTGCAAAAAAACCTAGCATGGTCTCAGACTAGACGTAATAATAGTAAATGTAAATCCGGGACACTCAAATTGGTATGATATGCTACGTTTGGTATGTTTACATAAGACAGATGGTTACTTAAGACAAAACGAAAGTAGGGTGATTGGTCAGGTTTGCGTGTTCGAATTCCATCAGGGACAACTTTAGCATTTTTGCAAATTATTAACTACTTATTACTTTGTAGCTACTTTGCATGCTAGCTCACCCTTCCCCTAACCTTAACCCCTAACCCCTAGCCTAGCTAACGTTAGCCACCTATTTAATGTTACCATTAGCCATCCAGCTAACGTTAGGAACACCAAATTGGAATTCGTAACATATCATATGTTTACAAATTCATAACATTTTGTCTGAATTGCAATTTGTAAGATATCATACTAAATTAATAATGGACATCAACAAATGAATACTTACCATACTAATTTGTGAGGTCCACATTTACTATGAGTCCAGGTTGAAAAACAGTATGCACGTTTTCCCAGGGGGAGATGTGTTTCTATCAAATTGACTTGTTGCTGATAAAAAGCTGTGCGTGATTGTGTAGTGCACATAAAAATGCAACATTAAAAAAAAATGTATTTCCATCGCATTTTCAACTCTACTGATCATTTTGTCACAAAAAAATAGCATTATACAGCGACTCTGGTCTTTGCACATGCGCTTTAGCCAACAGCTGGCAGATACAGTGTGGGTAGGCTACCTGGGCCTACATGATGAGATTCCTATTATTTGTCAAGCAGCAGCCAAGCATCGATCATCATGTCACTAGAGTAAGACTCTAGATATTTATGGAAAGCAACTCACCGGTGCACATTCACCACAGTGTGAAGTTCATCATAACTTATTTATTCTGTAGCCTAATAAACGACATGCTTTCCCAAGTCATAGTGGGAGGACCACACGACATATCATCGCGTGATTCCAAATTTACTTCGATATGATGGTTATTATATCAATATTTGAGCATAAAGGCGTTTCCAACGCTATTTCTCGCATAATGAACTTTACGGACACAAAAAGATCCCACCTTGTCTAGCGTATTTTGTTTTGCCAACATTTGGAAAGTTTACAGACAGATTTGCTGTTTCCATCAGGCCCGTCGTGACATTTTTTATCCAACTTACTTTACTCGCATAAAAAGGTTGGATGGAAACCTGGTTAATGTTAAATAGATTTCTGTGCTTTTTTTTTCCACATATGAGAGCCACCTTTTCGGCCACTGGTCCAACCGCCATTCACACGTGTTGAGTGGCAACCGGCCCGCCGGCTAGTTTAGAGGCTACCCGGACTCCAGCGCCCCAGGAGTTTCTCCAGCCAGTGCCCTCGCCAGCCTTTCGGCTCATCAGGCGACCACCAGGACTACTGTATGTCCAGCCAACAATGCAGGACCCCTTAGCTCCAGCCAGCTACGCGGCTCCCAGCTCGCCAGTCAGCCCAGCGGCCTCCAGAGGTGGAGCCAGTGGTGCCCCCAAAACCAATGCTTCAGCGGGCATCTATTCAAATGCCAAGGCCTGCATCAGAACCAACCCGACCTCCATGGCTCCAGTTGCCAGTCCTTGAACCAGCCGAGCAGTCGCCAGTGCTGCACCAAGTCATGCTGTCCAACACGCTTCAGCCAGCTAACCCGACGCCAGTGGTGCTGCCAGACCAGCGACTGCCAGTGCTCAAGCCTGCCCCGCGACTGCCACAGAGGGCCGAGCTGTCCCAGCAGCTGGCAGAGCTCCACTCCGCACCCCAGCCGGTGCCACCACAAGTGGTCCCGATGTCCACTACCGTCCTGGAGGGCCAGTCCAGCCCGGACCTGGGCCCATTGTCAGACCCAGCACCAGCCCTGGGTCCGATGCCCTGTCCCGGACCCACCAGCTGACCTGGTTTCAGTCCTGGTCCATTAATCCACTCCCGTCGACAGACCATCTCCATTGGCCGACCCAGCACCAACCTTGTGTCTGAAGCCTGTTCCTGTCCTTGGCTCATCAGCTGACCCAGCATCAGTCCTAGGTCCATCGCCTTCACCGGCCCCTGAAAACATATCACTGCTAGGCCCACAACCAGCACTGGGTCTGGTGTCCAGCCCCATCCCTGCCACACTGCCTGATCCAGCCCCAGCCCTGGATCCACAGGCCAGACCAGATCTGGGCCTGCCTCCGGTTACAGACCTGGATGAACATCCAGCCCCCGTGGGAGAGCCACCTTCTGACCAGCTCTCTTTCCCTGTTCCGTCCAAGGATGCCTGGCCCGCCTCCGTGGGATGGCCTCCTCCACCAGCCTGGACACCTCCCGCAGCACGGGCATGGACTGCCCTGACTCCTGCTGGACAGCCCAGCCCAGCCTCACAGATACTGTGAGTACCTTGCCCCTTACTGCCCACTCCATCCACCACTGAAGGGGGGGCGACATGGGGCGGCGGGACTTACATCTCCGCCAGTGCCCTACAGCCATTGACTTTTACAGGGCGGCAACTGGGGACACACAGCCATGCATGCACGGGAGGGTTTTAATGAAAAACAGCAAACAGACACAACAGGACTGGACCAGGACTTGAAGCTGTCTATTTACCACCACAAACTGATGCTAGCACTAAGACCACACTCAACGAGCTATAAACAAACAAGAAAATGCTCATCCAGAAGCGGCGCTCCTAGTGTCCTGGGATTTTAATGCAGGAAAACTGAAATCCATTTCACCTAGAGGAAAAATAACTCTAGTTCACATTTACTCCACTCTCGCCCTCTGACCATAAATCTAACCTCCTGGTTACTGATTAGAAGCAAAAACTCAAACAGGAAGTACCAGTGACGTGTTCAAGATGGAAGTGGTCTGATGAAGCAGATGCTAAGCTACAGGACTGTTTCGCTATCCAGAGTTTACCACATCAGTCACCGGCTTCATTAATAAGTGCATTTACGACGTCGTCCCCACATTAATAGTATGTACATATCCCAACCAGAAGCCATGGATTACAGTCAACATCCGCACTGAGCAAAAGGCTAGAGCTGCCGCTTTCAAGGAGTGGGACACTAATCCGCTTACAAGAAATCCCGCTATGCCCTCCGATGAATCATCAAACAGGCATAGAGTCAATACAGGACAAAGATTGAAATCTACTACACAGGCTCTGACTCTCGTTGGATTTGGCAGGGCTTGCAAACTGTCATGAATTACAAAGGGAAACCCAGCCGGGAGCTACCCAGTGACGCAAGCCTACCAGACAAGCTAAATGCCTTCTATGATCGCTTCGAGGCAAGCAACACTGAACCATGTCTGAGAGCACTGGCTGTTCCGGACGACTGTGTAACCACGCTCTCCGTAGCCGATGTGAGTAAGACCTTTTAAAGCAGGTTAATATTCACAAGGCCGCAGGGCCAGACAGATTACCAGGACGCATACTCAGAGTATGCGCTGACTAGCTGGCAAGGACTTCACTGACATTTTCAACTTTTCCCTGACCCAGTCTGTAATACCTACATGTTTCAAGCAGACCACCATAGTCTCTGTGCCAAGGACGCCAAGGTAATCCGTCTAAATGACTACCGCCCATAGCACTCACATCTGTATCCATGAAATGCTTTCAAAGGCTGGTCATGGCTCACATCAACACCAACATCCCAGAAACCCTGGACCCACTACAATTTGCATATGGCACAAACTGATCCACAGATGACGCAATCTCTATTGCACTCCACACTGACCTTTCCCACCTGGAGAAAAGGAACACCTACATGAGAATGCTGTTCATTGACTACAGCTCAGCTTTCAACACCATAGTTCCCTCCAAGCTCATCACTAAGCTAATGACCCTGAGACTGAACGCATCCCTCTGCAACTGGATCCTGGCTTCTTGATGGGCTGCCCCCAGTTGGTAAGGGTAGTCAAAACACATCCTCCACGCTGACCGTCAACACGGAGGCCCCTCAAGGGTGCGTGCCTATTCCCCTCCTGTACTCCCTGTTCCCCCACGACTGTGTGGCCGTGCACATCTCCAACACCATCATCAAGTTTGCTGATGACACGACAGTGGTAGTAGGCCTGATCACCAACGATGATGAGACAGCCTATAGGGAGGAGGTCAGACACCTGGCAGTGTGGTGCCAGGACAACAACCTCTCCCTCAACGTCAGCAAGACAAATGAGCTGATCGTGGACTACAGGAAACGGATGCACACACACTGGACTCTACCCACACACTCAAACATACTTACACTGACACTCCAAATCATACACACACACACAGTCACTCACACAACACGTATACACAGGCACACATTCGCCACACACCTCCATACGTTACATATGCTGCTGCTAGTGTCTATTGCCTATCGTACCTCTGCACATCGGCTCGTATATAGCCAAGCTACTGTATCATTGCTCATTGTGTATTTATTTAGTCCTCGTTTTACCATTTTTTATTGTAATCTGCATGGTTGTAAGTATTTCACTGTTAGTCTACACCTGTTGTTTATGCATGTGACAATAACTATTTTATTTGACATTGTTTCACATTTAACAAAAGACTCAAACAAACAGGCATTAGGCTATACAGTAAGCTTGGGTGGTATCCAGATTTTCATATCACTATACCGTCCTTCTCTCATCCCGGGATTTACAATATTACCGGCATAGCACACAAGGGGTGCTAAAAATGCAAGAAAAGCCCATTGTGCCCCTTATTACCAGAATGCTAACTAAATTAGCACAAACTAATAGCGAAATCACATAGACGCTGTTAGCTAAATGCTGAGGAGCGAAAACCGAAAATAACTCATTGCAAAGACAGTTAAATCCAAAGCTCTTTGACTTCTGGCAGAAAGCCATTTATAAGATATCTGAGGGCAAACATTTAGTAGTGAATTGCTTACAAGTGTATCTTCATCACCTCATGTGCTCTGCACAACAGAGACTCACTGATAGATATTGAACGCTATGGACTCGCCAGCTCCTGCTTTCTCCCGTTGTGCTATTTACAAACAAACGTGACTGGCTCAACTGTTCTGGGGAACTACGGTAAGTTTCATAATGTAAAATAATGTGACATATGAATTGAATAACGCAATCCACTTTTTTCCCTAATGCATTGCACAGGTTGACTGCAGATATTAACTTAAAAAGTAGCTGCAAATATTCAAACGTATTGAAAAACTTCAAAGAAATCGTTTTGAAGGAATTGATGGCATTGAAAAACCATGCTGTTGCTTTTCCGAAATACCCCTGTATATGGTATTTATACATTTTCGCTGGCAAATAGGCCTACAAGGAAACTCAAGGAAACTCAACGTATCTCGACTAAGTTGACTGCGCGTGGTGGTCTGTGCGCTGCGTAGTACTGTACCTTCCACAAAAATTTTCGCTAGACAACAAGACATGTAAGCTGGTTTTACAGAGTTAAAAATGTACTATTTACATTTTGGGGCGGCTGTAGAAAACCCTACTCCCTCAGCCTGTCTTAGAGACAGAAACTTTGTGACCTCAGGTTGAATCAAGTAGATTACCATCCCCCAGATCCTGACTCTTGTCTTTCAGTACAGGGCAGTTCATACCTCTGTTGCTAGGCAGGTTGCTATGGGGCCTGATGTCACTCTTGCGTGACTATAGTCACATAACACCCATTTAGCCAATCAGGCCTAGCCTGGGTAGGTGGGTTGCTGGAAAGAGACTTGAGTGTTCTTCCATACACTTCTGGTGAAAATTATTAGTTTTGTCTCGATGGTTTACATTTTTGTTCCAATAGTAGTCTCTCCCCCCCCCCTCACTGTTTCTCTCTTGCTCTCTGTTTGTCTGTCTGTCTCTGCCCCCCCCCTCTCTCACTGTTTCTCTCTTGCTCTCTGTTTGTCTGTCTGTCTCTGCCCCCCCCCCCCCCCCCCCTCTCGCCAGGTTCTGTCGAGTCTGCACCCAGACTGCGAGTACATCTTTCAGCTGGAGAGGGAGGAGCGGCGTTGTCTTCGATACATTGCAGAGCAGAACCACAGTACAGTTGAAAACAGTACAGTACTTTTCAACTTCGATGCATTGCAGAACCACAGTATGCTAGGTATCCGTGAAATTATCCTCCTAGAATCACCCATTACGTTTTCTCACTCCAGTTTACGGCTGGCTCATAGATTAGATCTCGAGTATAGATTGTCATAATATGATATATGTTCACATCTAAACGTGAGAGTCCACCATTGAATAAATGGTTTGCAGAGAATCATTTGTGGAAAGGACAGATTCAGAGGGGAAAACTATCATAGTGGAAAAGTAATCATGTATTATGATATATCAAAAGAGAGGACGTAAGATACAGTTGAAGTCGGAAGTTTACATACACTTAGGTTGGAGTCATTAAAACTCATTTTTCAACCACTCCACAAATGTCTTGTTAACAAACTATAGATTTGGCAAGTCAGTTAGGACATCTACTTTGTGCATGACACAAGTAATTTTTCCAACAATTGTTTACATACAGTGAATTATAAGTGAAATAATCTGTATCACAATTCCAGTGGGTCAGAGGTTTACATACACTAAGTTGACTGTGTCTTTAAGCAGCTTGGAAAATTCCAGAAAATGATGTCATGGCTTTAGAAGCTTCTGATAGGCTAATTGACATCATTTGAGTCAATTGGAGGTGTACCTGTGGATGTATTTCAAGGCCTACCTTCAAACTCAGTGCCTCTTTGCTTGACATCATGGGAAAATCTAAAGAAATCAGCCACGACCTCAGAAAAACAATTGTAGACCTTCACAAGTCTGGTTCATCCTTGGGAGCAATTTCCAAACGCCTGAAGGTACCACGTTCATCTGTACAAACAATAGTACGCAAGTATAAACACCATGGGACCACGCAGCTGTCATACCACTCAGGAAGGAGAGGCGTTCTGTCTCCTAGAGATTAACGTACTTTGGTGCGAAAAGTGCAAATCAATCCCAGAACAACAGCATAGGACCTTGTGAAGATGCTGGAGGAAACTGGTACAAAAGTATCTATTGCCACAGTAAAACGCACCCTATATCGACATAACCTGAAAGGCCGCTCAGCAGGAAAGAAGCCACTGCTCCAAAACCGCCATAAAAAAGTCAGACAAACGGTTTGCAACTGCACATGGAGAAATGTCTTCTGGTCTGATAAAACAAAAATAGAACTGTTTGGCCATAATGACCATCGTTATGTTTGGAGGTAAAAGGGGGAGGCTTGCAAGCCGAAGAACACCATCTCAAATGTGAAACACGGGGGTGGCAGCATCATGTTGTGGGGGTGCTTTGCTGCAGGAGGGACTGGTGCTCTTCACAAAATAGATGGAATCATGAGGGAGGAAAATTATGTGGATATATTGAAGCAACATCTCAAGACATCAGTCAGGAAGTTAAAGCTTGTTCGCAAATGGGTCTTCCAAATGGACAGTGACCCCAAGCATACTTCCTAAGTTGTGGCAAAATGGCTTAAGGACAACAAAGTCAAGGTGTTGGAGTGGCCATCACAAAGCCCTGACCTCAATCCTATAGAAAATTTGTTGGCCAGAACTGAAAAAGCGTGTGCGAGCAAGGAGGCCTACAATCCTGACTCAGTTACACCAGCTCTGTCAGAAGGAATGGACCAAAATTCACCCAACTTGTTGTGGGAAGCTTGTAGAAGGCTACCCGAAATGTTTGACCCAAGTTAAACAATTTAAAGGCAATGCTACCAAATACTAATTGAGTGTATGTAAACTTCTGACCCACTGGGAATGGGATGAAATAAATAAAAGCTGAAATAAATAATTCTCTCTACTATTATTCTGACATTTCACTTTCTTAAAATAAAGTGGTGATCCTAACTGAACTAAGACAGGGAATTTTTACTAGGATTAAAAGTCAGGAATTGTGAAAAACTGAGTTTAAATGTATTTGGCAAAGGTGTATGTAAACCTCCGACTTCAACTGTATGTATGTCATTTATAGCAAGATTCAATTATTGATATTGTGTTTAGGTTTCGATTAATTAAGTACACTGAAAAATGTATGTTCTTTTTACGGTAATTTACTGGCAGCCAGTACAAAGGTATAGTGTGTTACCGTAAATTCCGAAGAAACTTTGTTTTTACAGTACATTGCTGTCGCAGGATGTTGGTGGCACCTTAATTGGGGAGGATGGGCTCGTGGGAATGGCTGGAACGGAATAAGTGGAATTGTATCAAATATATTGAACACATGGTTTCCATGTGTGTTGATGCCATCCTCCACTCAGCAGCCACCACTGATCACTGTACATTTACAGTAATGTACTGCTAAACCAAAGTTGCTTTGGAATTTATGGTAACATACTGTACCTTTTCTTACAGAAACGTACAGGTAACTGAGTAGACCACACATCACCTTTATCTCTGTGTCTTTCTCGCTCTGTCTCTCTCTCTCTTATCTGTGTCTCTTTCGTGCTCTATCTTTCCCTCTCTGACTCCCTCTCTCCCTCTCTTACTCTCACTCTCTCTCCGGAAGGTTGTCTACCGTTCTGGGACTCTGTGGTGTGTTGGCCATATGCTGCGGTTGGGGAGACATTCCACATGGCCTGTCCTGCTGTCTTCTCTCTTTTTGGGAATAACACAGGTGCAGTTCACATTTGTCACAGTGAAGGGCAGGGGGGAACGTGTGTGGGCGGAGATACCATGATGTACTGTATAAAGTATACATATAATATACAATGACATACAGGTACTATGTTATGCTTTTCTCTTTTACAGTAATTCTCTCTCTGTCCGTTTTCCACTGGCTTTCAATCCCTGTCAGTCGCAGTGACTGACAGCCCATAGTCCAGCCCCTCATAGGGCTTCTGTTTCTCATCACAGGTGACTCCTAACCTTTGACCTCTACCTCAGCAGGGTCAGTCAGCCGAAACTGCACTAGCAACGGATGGTCTCGACCCTTCCCTCCGTACCACATAGCCTGTAGTGTGGATGACAACATTCACGTTCCAGAGGTGAGAGAAAGAGAGAGTTTAGAGAGAAGGGTCATGTGATAAGGTCAGGGGGTCATCATGAGTATCTGCAGTGTACTGTTTTTATTAACAATAGCTTTACAGCTGTTGTCTGTCAATGCAATCGACTGAACTGCAGCTATATCAATGTGTTTTGACAGTATTTGGTTTGAAACAATGCCAAATGCATTTTGATCTGAAATAATTCATAGGGGCATGCAAGAACATTTTACCCATAGTCATGGACTACAATCTCCCTAGCTTGATTCCTACTGTTTACTAAGGGAAGTGAGCCCTGACTAGGGTTGCAAAGCTACCGGTAATTTACCAAAGTTACTGGAATCTTCAGTAATTTTGGCAATTAACAGAAAGTCTATAGCAATCTATCGTAACTTTGGTAATTTATACTTGAATAACATTGGTATTCATATATAGTATTCATGTTTTTTGTAGATAGATCATATGGTTCAAGAGAAAATAGCCTAATTAATGAAAAAAAGCATCTAATCAACATTGGAATTATTTGGAATAATTTTAATTTTGTATTTTGTATTTTTTATTTTATTTTAACCTCATCCAACTATTGACTTTGTTTACAACAGCCACCAGTTTGACGCCAAAACAGTCACAACAAATACATATTGACATAGTAAAATAAGTAAAAGTGTGTAAATAAAAATCTAAAGGATATTTCATACTGAAACTCTCAGACTAAACACCAATGGTTTTCACTAAGTTGATGGTTTATATTTAGGATAATGTTTTACAGCTTTGTTATTAATATTATTTTTGAAATCTTATTTAATTGTTTTATATATTTTACATGTGTTTATGGACAGACAGTGGGCCAGAGATAATTACACCACAGCTGTAATAATCTGAAGTACCCAACAGGGCTACTAGATATCTTGTGATAGAGTACATAAAATCCTTGAAAGTTACCAAAATTCTGGTAGTTTACTGGTAAACTTAAAAAGTTTCCAATAATATACACTCCCTTTGCAACCTTAGCCCTGACTGCATCTGGTCCTTGGAGGAAATGGATAGACATTTGAGTGTTTCATGAATGACATTAGTGGACAGGATTCAAAGTTTGGACACCAGAAAAGCAATCAACAATCATCATTGCAGACAGTTGAATTGAAACATCCTACATTTTACCATATGAAATTGCTTCATGCTGTTGGAAGTCTGTTGAAGGGCAGACTTACGTTCGCCTGTACTGTACTATGTTGGAATCAAGTGCAATTATGGCACACATAAAAATGAATGAAGGGGTTGTTGGCGGAAGGCTGAGTTTCCATTGTTAAATTAAGATATTAACCTACTCACTACTGATTGAGTAGTCAATTTAAGTGAAATATACCCATGTCATTTCAACGACGGACCAATAACGATTTGGAGAGTCTATTCATATGTAATTGTCTCTCGTTTTGTATATATTTATTGGAATTTGATTTCAACGGAATAAAATGACCATGTCATTTCAATTTTAGAACGATATAGTTATTTGGAACAATAACGATTTGGAGAGTCTATCCATATCTAAATGTCCCTCATTTGTGTAGAATTCTATAGCTTAGTAATAAATACATTTGTATCCTTTTAAAGAGTGAGGATGGATATTTAGTTGTATTTTGTTTGTGTAGTGGATCATTCCTGTAAACCAGATTAGAGGTTTTTGGCTTGGATTTTTGTATCTTCACATAATCAGTACCACAGTTGAAAACTCAACAATGCCCACGAAGACACGATTTGATTGGCAACCATGAATAGCCTAGTTTTCGTTGGGTAGACGTGAGATGATTATGTTTATGATGAATCACTTGTATGAGTCATGAATAATGATATGATTAAGAGACAGTTAGCAGGGTTTACATGTCTCAGAGAAGGACCGCTGATCTGGGATCAGGTCCGCCTGTCCATACAATCATATTCATTAGGATCTAAAAGGCAGAACTGACCCTAGATCAGCACTCACACTATGAGAGGCTGAAACTATTGGAATGAGGCCATAGTAGTTTATAAACCAAAGAGCAATGGCACATTTGATCAAATGTTTTTTGGAGGTGTTGGCAGAATGTTTTAATCTTGTGCAATAACTTATGCTGTATTTGGCAAAGGACTGTGACCGTTTCTGAAAGAAAAAACTATGGACAATTTTTATGGACAATTAAATGAGAGATGGGCATGGTAAGTTGTTATATGGATACTTCGGGAATATGAACCCATCACAGCCAGAAAAGGTGAGAAATGTATTCTGCAATGGTTATGAAAACAAAATAAAAAGGAAATAGATTTCCAAGTCTAATTATTTTAATTCCAAAAATAAAACACAAATTTTTGCATTTCTCACTAACGGTAAATCTTGTTTTCCCGTTTTTTTTAATATATTTTTTCTCAATAAGCCTATCATCATATCCCCCATTTGCTTTGACCACAAGAATATGTACGTACACAAGCTCTATAGTTTGCGTGGAGGTAAGGACAAGTTCCGTTTTTTATAAATGCCAACTTTTGCAGGAAACTGGGCCCATCTTTACAGTCTAAGTTGTAATGCTGGTATAGGATCAGTTTGGCCTTTATGAATAACATTTATATGGATAGGGCACACGGTCAGACCTGATCTTAGATCAGCACTCCTACTCTGAAACTGTGATGTCTGCTTCTCTGTATGTGAATTCCATGCAGGAGTCATACTTTGCCACAGTGAAGCTGATCTACTCCATTGGCTACGGCACCTCCCTGTTCTTCCTGTCCATCGCCGTGGTGATTCTGCTGCTCTTCAGGTAGGTGGAGGTCAAAGGTTGTAACCTGGTGTACCAGGTGATTCATTTGTTGATTAATTCATTGATTGATTGGGATAAAGAAATAGAATGGCTAGAACAGTTCCAGATTCCACATGATTTTCCATGGTCCACTCACAGAAATTACAGTTGAAGTCGGAAGTTTACATACAGCTTAGCCAAATACATTTAAACTCAGTTTTTCACAATTCCTGACCTTTAATCCTAGTAAAAAATCCCTGTTTTAGGTCAGTTAGGACCACCACTTTATTTTAAGAATGTGAAATGTCAGAATAATAGTAGAGAGAATGATTTATTTCAGCTTTTATTTCTTTCATCACATTCCCAGTGGGTCAGAAGTTTACATACACTCAATTAGTATTTGGTAGCATTGCCTTTAAATTGTTTAACTTGGGTCAAACGTTTCGGGTAGCCTTCTACAAGCTTCCCACAATAAGTTGGGTGAATTTGGCCCCATTCCTCCCAACAGAGCTGGTGTAACTGAGTCAGGTTTGTAGGCCTCCTTGCTCTCACACACTTTTTCAGTTCTGCCCACATATTTTCTATAGGATTGAGGTCAGGGCTTTGTGAGGGCCACTCCAATACCTTGACTTTGTTGTCCTTAAGCCATTTTGCCACAATTTTGGAAGTATGCTTGGGGTCATTGTCCATTTGGAAGACCCATTTGCGACCAAGCTTTAACTTCCTGACTGATGTCTTGAGATGTTGCTTCAATATATCCACATAATTTTCCTCCCTCATGATGCCATCTATTTTGTGAAGAGCACCAGTCCCTCCTGCAGCAAAGCACCTCAACAACATGATGCTGCCGCCCCCGTGCTTGGGATGGTGTTCTTCGGCTTGCAAGCTTCCCCCTTTTTCCTCCAAACATAACGATAGTCATTATGGCCAAACAGTTCTATTTTTGTTTCATCAGACCAGAGGACATTTCTCCAAAAAGTACGATCTTTGTCCCCATGTGCAGTTGCAAACCGTAGTCTGGATTTTTTATGGTGGTTTTGGAGCAGTGTATTCTTCCTTGCTGAGCGGCCTTTCAGGTTATGTCAATATAGGACCCGTTTTACTGTGGATGTAGATACTTTTGTACCTGTTTACTTCAGCATTTTCACAAGGTCCTTTGCTGTTGTTCTGGGATTGATTTGCACTTTTCGCACCAAAGTACGTTCATCTCTAGGAGACAGAACGTGTCTCCTTCCTGAGCGGTATGACGGCTGCGTGGTCCCATGGTGTTTATACTTGCGTACTGTTGTTTGTACAGATGAACGTGGTACCTTCAGGCGTTTGGAAATTGCTCCCAAGGATGAACCAGACTTGTGAAGGTCTAAAATTGTTTTTCTGAGGTCGTGGCTGATTTCTTTAGATTTTCCCATGATGTCAAGCAAAGAGGCACTGATTTTTAAGGTAGGCCTTGAAATACATCCACAGGTACACCTCCAATTGACTCAAATTATGTCAATTAGCCTATCAGAAGCTTTTAAAGCCATGACGTAATTTTCTGGAATTTCCCAAGCTGTTTAAAGGCACAGTCAATTTAGTGTATGTAAACTTCTGACCCACTGGAATTGTGATACAGTGAATTATAAGTGAAATAATCTGTCTGTAAACAATTGTTGGAAAAATTACTTGTGTCATGCACAAAGTAGATGTCATAACCAACTTGCCAAAACTATAGGTTGTTAACAAGAAATTTGTGGAGTGGTTGAAAAACGAGTTTTAATGACTCCAACCTAAGTGTATGTAAACTTCCGACTTCAACTGTATATTAGTCAAATGAAAGATTTCTCAATATAACTCGGACTTACAGAAGTAGAGATGTGATCAGATCCTTATAAAGGGGGATTATAGACCAATGAGGACGAGACGTAACCAACACTACTTCTCAGACTAAGAAAACCTATAGTTTGCCGTGCTGTATTCTGTACATTTTACCATTGGGGTGAAGTCTAGGAGCCCTGTCACCAATGAGGGACAATGGCACTCCATTTCTCCCCGCTACACTTATGTTGGATTCAGACATTCCCGTTGAGAGAATGTCTAGCACGCTTTCCTCCCTCCTCTCATCTCTCCTCCCTTCTCTCCCTCCAGACCTTTTTTTTGCAGTCTAATCTAATCAAACATGTGGCCACTCTGAAAGAGACAAATCCATAGATTGTGATTTGCTGTCGCTCTCGCTCTGGCTCTCTCTCTGCCTCGTACCAAATTAAAGGGAGTCTCTTTAATTAATGAAAGTAAAAGACACTGGTGTTTTATGTCATATAGTTATGACTAGGGTTGCAAAGTTACCGGAATCTGCAGTCATTTTGGTAATTAACAAAAGAATCGATGGCAATCTATAGTAACTTGTTGGTATTGTATACTTGAATAACTTAATAAAATGTATTCATATATAGTATGTCTTTTTTTACATCTGGGTCCATATTGTTTAAATAAATTAAAGAGGATATTTCATACTGAAACTTCATAACATTTAGTGAACACCAATGGTATTCACTAAATGTATGCTTTATATTTAGGATAATGTTTTACAGCTTTGTCATTCTATTTATTTTATTTTAAATATCGCCCCCTACTGAAGAACAAACTAATCATGCCTGACAAAGCCAATGAACACTGTGCCTCACCGGAAGCCCTGTTTTACACAGGTGATTAACCCGAGACACGGATTAATTCCTTCAATTCAGTACCTCTCTTCACCGAGCCCAGAACTGGCAGCACAGGCCGAACAGGTGTCGTACCTTGTTGCGGTCCTTCAGGGAACAGTAGTTAGTCATAACTTCGTTCCCTTTCAGCTATGTACAACACCGCAATGGGTACATGAAATCACGCCGCAAGACGACCCCAGCAAACACCAACAAAAATGGCCCATGGCAGACCACCCAGAGTTACAACTGGACAGGAAAACCTGCAGTACCCGGGTATTGTTCAATCTGCACTGGGGGTAGTGGCATCCAAGCGATTAAAAACTCATAAAAATGTGTGGTGATGCCCAACTCGCTGCAACACACATATCTCTGTCCAAGATGCCACCAGACCCCTGGTGGGTGGGCGCCTACTATCGGTGAGCGGGTCAGCTATTTGTTCCGCCCGTAATTGCTAATAACCAATCCACGACCGTCTGACTAAAATGAAAATCTGAGGCAATTTATGCTTGATCTGGCAATGTGGTCCGGAGGCTCAGTATGGAAGGTGTAGCGCAATTCCGAAGCCTCAGGAGGCTTGTGGCAGGCCAAATCGAACTCTGTACCGCATCGCCTTAAGCCACCCACATGTTCGGCTCTGTATAGCTCCGCATTGACATGATTGGTTGACGGTAGTTGGGGGCAGGAGGTCCTGAAACCTACTTACCTTACTTCTTCCTTCACAACAGTTCTGCTCTGTTCAGAGAAGCGCAAGAAGTATTACCCTGCATGGTCAATCCGACGTCTGCAGTGGCCGTACAGCATTTAATGTGATGCGGCCTCTGCAGACGTCGGATTGACCATGCCGGGTAATAAATGATTTTTTGATAGGGGGTGCAGGATATATTTGGGGGGATTTAGATATGTTTCTGCTTATAAATTCAGACATTTTGGTAGGCTATTTGTTAGTCAACTCGTCTATAATTAGATACATGCAGCTTCTCTTCAGTCATATGTTGTCCTGGAAGACTAAATTAACCCTTGCTCACCAGAATGCCATAAATTGATGCTTTAATCTTGTTGACATTGGTAAAGTTTTCTCTGTCATCTCTGCTTCTTTCATGGAGCAAAGACATTTAGGGACCGGAAAGAAAATGCTATAACTCCCCCCAACACTTGTGAAATATTTTTCTGTGAAAACGACCCAACATGTTTCTGATAAGATTTCAGTTTGGCTTTCATGCATATTTTATGGGGTTGAAATACTAACAGCTTTTATGATGCTGAGATAGACACATCTGTAGATGTGTCTAACTGAGCATTAGCGTTCTCTCAAGCAGGTCCGGAGTAATGCAGGGGCTTACCGGGCAATGCAGATGCTTACCGGGGCTGAAGCCCATTGTATGTATTATATATGTCGTGGTGGAAAAAGTCCCCATTTTCATACTTTAGTAAAAGTAAAGATACCTTAGTAGAAAATGACTTGAGTAAACACAAGTCACACAGTAAAATTCTACTTGAGTAAAAGTCTAAAAGTATTTGGTTTTAAATATGCTTAAGTATCAAAAGTAAAAGTTTAAATCATTTCAAATTCCTTATATTAACCAGTTAAATGTAACTAAATGTTATCTGCGTAATCCCCAAAAGTAATTATTTATCATGAGGGCCATAAACAATAATTTATCATAATGTTGAATACTGAAATAAATGTTCAAAATCACCTTTCTGGTCAAAATAGTTATTGCTGAGGTGTAGTCACTTTTGAGGACACAAGCTCAAGTACACAGTACAAATATGCTAAAAAATAAAAAAATATGAAAAAAATGTATGTGATGTATTTCCTATTCAACAAAACTGCATGAATAAGGCTTGCAATTACTTGTATGCTCTCTAAATATAGTCTAATCAAATTTTAAAACAACTAACTATAAGATTTCACATTCCTTATAACTGTAAAATACATATTTAGTGATATAGAAAATGTGCATATTTTCTAAAGGTCTCTCTTGATCAAAATGTCTGAACCCATAGCTGTGAACGTCTCACAGAGCTCTAACTTGGCCCCCTGAACTTGTTAAAATCGTGAATTCTTTTAGATGAATGGCTATAAATCGATTTCAATGTGCTACGGTGATAAACCACTCTCTCCTGCTGTGCTACGATGTAACGATTGCAGGCATGTGCTTTTTCAGTGGCTGTGATCTAGGGTTCAGCCAGGAGTTGATGGACAGTCGGAAGAGAAAATTAAATGGTAGGTGGGACATCCCAGCTTCAAGTGGTTTTAGATTTCACATACTACATTACACAGGCTCAGAAAAAAAGCCCATGCAAAAACCTGATATCTGTAGCTTAAACTAACAGATTTTGATAGGGATTTGTATTATTATGTTACTTAGATTCATGCACGGGTGCGTCAATAGACTCTTAAAGCCCATGTTTCACTTTAAAACCCCACAAACAATAATGAGTAGTGCATACAGTGTCTTGCGAAAGTATTCACCACCCTTGGCATTTTTCATATTTTGTTGCCTTACAACCTGGAATTAACATTGATTTTTTTGAGGGTTTGTATCATTTGATTTACACAACATGCCTACCACTTTGAAGATGCAAAATATTTTTTATTGTGAAACAAACAAGAAATAAGTAAAAAAAAAAACAAAAAAAACAACTTTAGCGTGCATAACTATTCACCCCCCCAAAGTCAATACTTTGTAGAGCCACCGTTTGCAGCAATTACAGCTGCAAGTCTCTTGGGGTATGACTCTATAAGCTTTTTACACCTAGCCACTGGAATATTTGCCCATTCTTCAAGGAAAAACTGCTCCAGCTCCATCAAGTTGGATGGGTTCCACTGGTGTACAGCAATCTTTAAGTCATACCACAGATTCTCAATTGGATTGAGGTCTGGGCTTTGACTAAGCCATTCCAAGACATTTAAATGTTTACCCTTAAACCACTCGAGTGTTGCTTTAGCAGTATGCTTAGAGTCATTGTCCTGCTGGAAGGTGAACCTCCATCCCAGTCTAAAATCTCTGGAAGACTGAAACAGGTTTCCCTCAAGAATTTTCCTGTATTTAGCGCCAGCCATCATTCCTTCAATTCTAACCAGTTTCCCAGTCCCTGCCAATGAAAAACATCCCCACAGCATGATGCTTCACTGTGGGGATGGTATTCTCAGGGTGATGAGCAGTGTTGGGTTTGCGCCAGACATAGCGTTTTCCTTGATGGCCAAAAAGCTCAACTTTATTCTCATCTGACCAGAGTACCTTCTTCCATATGTTTGGGGAGTCTCCCATATGCCTTTTGGCGAACACCAAACATGTTTGCTTATTTTTTTCTTTAAGCAATGGCTTTTTTTCTGGCCACTCTTCTGTAAAGTCCAGCTCTGTGGAGTGTACGGCTTAAAGTGGTCCTATGGACAGATACTCCAATCTCCGCTGAGGAGCTTTGCAGCTCCTTCAGGGTTATTTTTGATCTCTTTGTTGCCTCTGATTAATGCCCTACTTGCCTGGTCCGTGAGTTTTGGTGGGGGGCCCTCTCTTGGCAGGTTTGTTGTAGTGCCATATTGTTTCCATTTTTTAATAATGGATTTAATGGTGCTCCGTGGGATGATATTTTTTTATAACCCAACCCTGATCCGTACTTCTCCACAACTTTGTCCCTGACCTGTTTGGAGAGCTCCTTGGTCTTCACGGGGCGGCAGCGTAGCCTTTATTTTTTTGAGCAGTGTAGTTTGGAACCTAGAAGACCTATAGATGGGAGTAGGCAAGAAGGAGACGGCCGATGGTGGCTAAAGTAATGTCTAGTTGGTCAGAAAAGTATGGTAAGTTACCTGAGTGAGTGTCTTTGATAACTGCCTAGTTGGTTAGCTAGCTAGCTAAGTGTAAAACACAGCTAGCTAGCTGCGATTTACACTTAGTTCATTACCTAGCTAGCTAACTACAGTACCAGTCAAAAGTTTGGACACGCCTACTCATTCCAGGGATTTTCTTTATTTGTACTGTTTTATATATTGTAGAATAATAGTGAAGACATCAAAACTATGAAATAACACATATGGAATCATGAAGTAACCAAAAAAGTGTTAAACAAATGAAAATATATTTTATATTTCAAAGTAGCCAACCTTTGCCTTGATAACAACTTTGTTTGAATTCAAGACCAGATTGATCTTAGTTTTTCAGTGTCAGAGTAGCCACTCATTTTGGTCATTTGTGTATTGCTAAAAAAGATTCATTGTATGTCTTCTATCATGTAACTGACGTAGAATTGCATGAAATGTGTTTTTTTTTTAAAATAAAAAATCTGATCCTGCTAACTGTGTGTGGAAATCCTAAAAACACCTCTGCTTAAGTATAGCCTATACCACATCGCAAATTATAAAGAGGCATTTTCTTCAACAGTAAATTTACTATGCATTGAATTGCATCTGGGTGCACAGATTTGTTAACAGAAAATGATGGTGTGCCGGAAAGTGGGGTTAGGTAATTCCTGACTTTTGCTGTCATATGCCAGAGCCAGATTAGCAAAACAGACAAGAAGTTGGTCACTCCTGGTCCGCTCAATGTACATACATAATGCTTGTACCAGACAGACTGAACATGGGAAACCATCTCCATCGACTCTGCTTCCACCAGCCAATTGTCCAGGTAGTCCAATATCCTGAGCCCCAGACACTGCATAGGCGCCTCCACAACTTGCGTGGCGAAACGGAAAGCCTGAAAGTGAGGACCAGAAACCAGAGGCTGCAGCCTCGAATCAGAACCTCAGGAACTTTCTGTGATGGAAATATAGTGCCACATGAAAGTACGTGTCCTTCAGGTCGATGGGGGTGAACCAATCACCTGGGCGCACTGACTGTAACATCCGAATGTTCGTGAGCATTCTGAATTTTCCTACCCCTTTTGGGAACCAGGAAATACCGGTTGTACCAGCGGTCTTGGGCATCTGACATAGGAACCACTTGGATTACCTGCTTCTGGAGAAGGGAAGACATCTCCTCCCTCAAAACGGGCGCTGAGGCCTCGGGAACAGTCGAAGTAATGATGTCGTAAAAACGTGAGGGACGCACAACAAATTGTAGCCTATACCCCAACGTCACGGTTCGCATCATCCAGGGTGACACTGCGCATGCACGCCATTGGTCGACACAGACGGCAAGTCTCCTGTAAAGTGCCATCTGAAGGGGCGGACTGGGAGAATTTGGTAATTTTTCCAAGCCTTTTTTAATTTCCACCACTCTCAACAACCAAGTGTCTGACGGGACTATTTTTATTAAGCTCACATGTGGAGGAGACGACACTCTTGACACCCGTGAACACCGTGGAACTTGGGGTAGAAACAATATGTTTAAGTACCGACGTTTGCCTGAAGCCAGGTTCACTCTGGGTTTCGGGACTTCGGCTACCAGTTATGTACCCCGGTTGGCCGTGCCACTTGGGGGTACTGTTGTCAAGCAAACATCTGGAGAGCGGACCATGCCACCTCCATTCTCATCGCGCTAGGTACATGGGGCTGCTGCCTCCCCCGCTCCGCAGAGGGACCAGCTTTCACTTCATCCTTGGGAGCAAAACGGTGCCTGTGCCAAGCAGACTGCTGCTGCTCTTGTGGAACAGGACAAGCAGGAACAGTCTTGGGGTTGGACCAGGAAGCCAGCGCAGCCCGCTTACCCGCTTACCCGCCTGTACTCTGTCTGCAGACCCTCTAGAAGACAATGCCACCGTAGCAGCAAAGGTCCTCCTGCCCCCTGCTTCTTTTTCTCCTCAAAACGAGACTGCATACAGTATACTCCAGGGCTGAGCCGAACAACACCGTAGGAGAAATCGTCTCCTTCAGGTCAGCCAACTACTCAGTCTGGTAAACCTGCAGCATTATGACCTCGTTCAGGGACCGGGCCTCCACCCCCTAAGCTCATGGACGAAGTCTGGAAAAAGAGGCAAGCGGTGCTTGACTGTAGCTAGCACCGGTGCCAGGTATTTCCCACCAAACCTGACACCTTCTGCCGCGGGGGGGATGGCCACTCCACTGACAATCGCGAAGCTGCTCTGCGACATAGATCAATGAGCAGCGCGCTACAAACCAGATATTGCCCCTGCTACATCCGTTTAAGAGTTGGAGTAAAAGCCTGATAAATCTTGTGTTCCAATGTTTAGTTTTTTTTAAAGAAATGCGTGAATGGTTCTGCTCAGCTCGAGGTGCAGAGCGGATGAATTGAAGGAATGAGGGTTTATCACCTGTTGAAGGCGGGGCTTCCGGTGAGACACAGTGTTCATTGGCCTTGTCAGACGGGATTCTAACGTTCTTCAGTAAAGGGCGCTAGCTCGCGGACTCCCCATAGCTGTGTTGGACCGAGTGATAGGGAACTGACTGGGCTCACACATTGGGGATGGCGATATATAGAGCCCATGACATTTGGATTGTATGAGCTGGACATGTAATAATCAGAGGGGCAGATGCTCTAAGCCTTTGCTAATGCTAAGTGGTATAACTGTATAGCCTCAATAATGCACACCTGCTACTGCCAAGCACAGTCCTGTTTGCTTTCTCGCACCCGCTCGCCGGTAAATCTTTTTTATTTTATTGAACCTTTTATTTAACTGATTTACTTTGTCTACATATCCATAGCGAATTTATGAAACGACTATAAGCAATTCATTAACGTGTTATAACAGGTCCCAACTGCATTATTAAAAGTTAATGACATATCCATTGCATATCTATGGCACGTTCATGTCATGCTATGCAAGAACTCATATTTATCTTACCATCTTAACTAGCCCCATTTCCCCCATGCACCACTGGACCTCAGTGAGAAGAAGGTAAGTGTGGGCTTTTACTGGTCTGTGGGGGAAATGGGGCTGGTACAGGCTATATATCAGCGTAATTTGCTAAACTTGGTTTGGCCTTTTGGCATATTCACTAACACTGGTATGACAGAAGCACACTTTTGAGAACAGCAATAATGATGACACTATGCTGTCATTGTAGTAATGCATCTATTAAGACACCTAAATATGAGCTCTTGCGGAGCATGACAAGAATGTGCTATAGATATGCTATGGCTATATTTAAATAACCTTTAATAATGCAGTTGACCTGTTATAACGCCGTCATGAAGTTCTTATAGATGTGTAATGAATGCATTATGGATTACTACCCTCTCTCTGTCTCTCTCTCTCTCTCTCTCTCTCTCTCTCTCTCTCTCTCAACTCTTGTTTCTGAATCTGAATCCGCCCTGTTGTTATGCAACTTCTTTCGTGGACCTCATTTGAATAATGTCTTTCAAGTGTCGGTTGACAGGTGGTTTTGTTTTATGTTGATTGCTTGTGCAACTTCAATCTCACTTCCTGTTAGTAGTTGTTTGATCAAGATCGTTTTGTTGTTTTTTTTCCCCCTCATGCTCTTGACCGTATTTCATGTGTGTGGTCCTTTGTCCTCACCGTGTTTTGTGTGTGTGGTCCTTGGCCTTGACTGTGTTTTGTGTGTTTGGTCCTTGGTCATGACCATGCTTTGTGTATGTGGTCCCTTGTCCAGCACTCCTGACCGTGTTTTTTTTGGTTGACCTGCGGTCCCCATTCTTGACTGTGTTTTGTGGTTCTTTCCAGGAGGCTTCGCTGTGCCAGGAACTATATTCACATCCAGCTGTTTGTCACCTTCATGCTGAAGGCGATGGCTGTGTTCAACAAGGACGCCAAGCTGTTCGCCAGCGAGGACACGGACCACTGCACCCTCTCCACTGTAAGTCAACCACTGCTCCCTCTCCACCGTAAGTCAACCACTGCTCCCTCTCCACCGTAAGTCAACCACTGCTCCCTCTCCACCGTAAGTCAACCACTGCTCCCTCTCCACCGTAAATCAACCACTGCTCCCTCTCCACCGTAAGTCAACCACTGCACCCTCTCCACTGTAAGTCAACCACTGCACCCTCTCCACCGTAAGTCAACCACTGCTCCCTCTCCACAGTAAGTCAACCACTGCACCCTCTCCACCGTAAGTCAACCACTGCACCCTCTCCACCGTAAGTCAACCACTGCTCCCTCTCCACCGTAAGTCAACCACTGCACCCTCTCCACCGTAAGTCAACCACTGCTCCCTCTCCAACGTAAGTCAACCACTGCACCCTCTCCACCGTAAGTCAACCACTGCACCCTCTCCACCGTAAGTCAACCACTGCTCCCTCTCCACCGTAAGTCAACCACTGCACCCTCTCCACCGTAAGTCAACCACTGCACCCTCTCCACCGTAAGTCAACCACTGCTCCCTCTCCACCGTAAGTCAACCACTGCACCCTCTCCACCGTAAGTCAACCACTGCACCCTCTCCACTGTAAGTCAACCACTGCTCCCTCTCCACCGTAAGTCAACCACTGCTCCCTCTCCACCGTAAGTCAACCACTGCTCCCTCTCCACCGTAAGTCAACCACTGCTCCCTCTCCACCGTAAGTCAACCACTGCACCCTCTCCACCGTAAGTCAACCACTGCTCCCTCTCCACCGTAAGTCAACCACTGCACCCTCTCCACCGTAAGTAAACCACTGCACCCTCTCCACCGTAAGTCAAGAGGGAAATGGAAGAGGTCCAGTTTGCTAGCTTTTCAACACGCTATGCTCTCTTTCTGACACTCTTATTTGCCCCTGTTTGTCTGTCTTCGCACTACTCTTACCTCTCTCTTTCTCGCTCTTCCCCTCTTCCTTCCCGCCCTTCACTTTCTCTGTGTCTCTCTCTCTCTTTCTTATTGTCCCTCCCAGGCAGCTTGTAAAGCGTCAGTGGTGTTCTGTCACTACTGTGTCATGGCTAACTTCTTCTGGCTCCTGGTGGAGGCCCTCTACCTCAACTCCCTGCTCCTCTCCTCCTTCCACCACAGCCGCCGCTGCCTCTGGGGCTTTGGCCTGTTGGGCTGGGGTGAGCACCTCATACATCATCCTTGCCTGGTCTTGTCTGGTCTTGTCTGGTCTTGTCTGGTCTTGTCTTGTCTTTAGTAAGTCCTTTGGTGGGAAGTACAGAGCCATTTATTTTTGCTCCTCTGGTTCGTAGTGTGTTGCTGTTCAAATCCTGTTTGATATTGATTCCACTCCACATTTTAAAATGAATTCAAAAAAACACCTGAAACCCCACCTCTTTAAGGAATCCCTGGGATAGGATAAAGTAATCCTTCTAACCCCCCCCCCCTACCCTCCCCCCCAAAAAAGATATAGATGTACTATTGTAAAGTGGTTGTTCCACTGGATATCATAAGGTGAATGCACCAATTTGTAAGTCGCTCTGGATAAGAGCGTCTGCTAAATTACTTAAATGTAAATGTAAATGAACACAAGGTCAAACAACTGTGTGCAAAACATTGCCTGTTCGTTCTTTTTAAATGGCACAAATAACTCTCTGTAGATAGAGGAGTAAACTTGAATAATGCAACAAATGAAGTTAAACTTAGTAGCCCACTGCAATTCCCACTTGTGTTTTGTTTTTTTAATAATTATTTTATCCCTTATGTGACTTTTAGGATTTCATGCTGTCTAGTTTTGAATGCTTGTTATAGTTATTAGTACTAATTGTCTGAGATGAATTGGGAAGTGCAAACATCATCCTTTTTTAGTTTCTCGATTTAGCTGAGGGGTGTCATATGAATCAAGTGCATATGAATCAAGAAATTGTGACTTACAAATGATTTCTTTTGCCTCCATATCCCCCAATCTGATCATGATGCACATTTTATTGAGATATTAACAGCAGGTGTTCTTCCACTCAGTTAAGCATTTCATTAAACACATTACTTTTGGTATTCTTGCTCCTTAGACATTCAGGTGTGTTGAAGAGGCACAGGAAGTAGGCTATCAAGGAGTTCCGGTAAAACCTGTGCAGCTACTGAAATGAGTACTTAGTTCTAAATTCTTCATAATTACTCAGTAAGTGCGACACCTCAGCATATAATTGTTGCATCCTGCCTACTATGCCAAAATGTGCATCTTATTATATAACTGCTGTCTTTCATGTTCAGCCGAGCAGCATAAGGCTTTAACCTGACAAGTATAACAAATGTTCCTCTTCCCATCTACACTCACTTTTCCTTTTGAAGTTTATTTCTTGACTTTTTGTCATTTTCAGGTGTACCCATTGTCTTCATAGTCATATGGATTGGGTCCAGGGTGTATTTTGAGGATACTGAGTGAGTATTACTCATTTTACTCTCCCAGTACTCTATATTTCATAACACTTATCGGGTATTCTCTTTAATTGAGGCCATTTCCTTTCCTATAGAAAATGGTTTGTGATTTGAAACTCACTATTCTCAAAAGGGTTGTACAGTTTTTACATGCAAGTATAGTATGCACTGAGAAAGGCTCATGTTGCTCTTACTCCCACCAGAGACTGAAATAGCTGAAGGGCCTTTATTTACTGTACTGTACTGTCTGTATCTCTGTTATTGAATTTGGTCTGACCGATCGTTACCCTCTCCTCCTACAGATGCTGGGACATCAACGAGGACTCTCCCTATTGGTGGATCATCAAAGGGCCAATCGTGGTTTCTATTGGGGTGACTAGGCTCTATGGGGGTATCAGTCATACACAATGTGTGATTGTCTTAAAGGGACATACCGATTATATGTTACTTATGTCACAGCGCAGTTTTTTTTTTAAAGGGACAGGTTTTAAGCTTTGATGCCCTATTCTGATACGTCTCCATCGATCTCCGTTGATTCTGGGAGGGGTACCATTAGGGCTCTTAATTGTTTGGTTGTGTTTAATTCATTCAGGTGTTTTAGTCTCGTATAAAGAGGAAGTCTGTTGTTGGGCTTGAACAACCAGTAGTCAACACAGCAGGTTGTCCTGTGTCCTATGCTGTACAGATTGTCTCTTCACTATTGCCATAATGTCAATGCAACCCAGAAATGGAGGGATTTTGTTTGTTTAGATTTACTTTATTGAATCCTCCTGGGAATATTTGTATTCTGTCTCTCCTATTTTCCAGATTTGTACTGGTGTTGTGTTACTGTAAAGTACTTCATGACAACTGCTAATTTAAAAAAAAGGGGTTTATGAAATGATAGATTAAAAACACAGAGCTTTTTTATTTGTGTTAAATAGTTTTTTATCCACAGGTTAATTTCATCCTCTTCATGAACATCATCAGAATCCTGATACAGAAACTGAACCCTCGTCTGATCCAGTTCAACAACTCAGATCAGTACAGGTGAGGAGTCTTTTCATTGGATGATACAAAAGAGGAGCAATGTAATTGGACAAAAAGTTGGGTATCCTAGGTCAGTGGAGAGATGATTTTATCGGGCCCTTCTAATATGAAGTTGTCGGACTGGAAAAGACAGGGGAGGTGATTTATAGGATACAATCTTTAGATGATATCTGCTGTAGACTATCTATCATAATGTCGGTCTGCTACATAGAAATGGGAGATCTGAGTGAAGCCAACTTTCTTAGTCTCCATTTTTAGGACACAGACAAAGTCATCATAATCATTATGGGTGACTGAGTATTCTGAGTAGGTTTGCAAAGCCGGAATCTTCAGATATTTTGGTATCTGTTGGGGCTAGGGGGCAGTATTGAGAAATTTTGAAAAAAATATGTGCCCATTTTTAACTGCCTCCTACACCAACTCAGAAGCTAGGATATGCATATTAATAACACATTCGGATAGAAAACACTCTGAATTTTCTAAAACAGTTTGAATGGTGTCTGTAAGTATAACAAAACTCATATTGCAGGCAAAAACCTGTGAAAAATAGATAAAAAAAAAAATGTGAATTTTGTGACTGTACTATTTAGTGTCATTGTTTTATAGATACCACAGTGAGAAAGGATTCATTTCGCAACTCCTACGGCTTCCACTAGATGTCAACGATCTTTATAAAGTTGTTTGAAGCGTCTATGATTAACAGAGAGCAAATTAGAATGCAGGGAAGTTGACATGTCGTCACTTCATTTTTTTGCGCCTGCGCATAAATCTGAGAAGAGTGAATTTGTCATAATCGTTTTTCTAGACACAGGATAGGTCGTGTGAAAATATTACTGATGTTTACTGATGTTTCACGTTAAAAATGGACCAAAAGATTGATGCTAAACAACGTTTGACATGTTTGAACGAACGTAAATAGATTATTTACTAGGTTTTTTTAGCTTTTCGGCGTGATTTTACACCCCCCCCACCACGTTTTGTGGGAGTCTACTGAACGCTAACTACTTGGTGTTATTTGGACATAAACTATGAACTTTGTCAAAAGAAACCACATTTGTTCTGGACCTGGGATTCCTGGCAGTGCCTTCTGTTGGAGATAATCAAAGGTAAAGGGATATTTACAATGTTATTATGATATTAGATGCTGCTAACCTGTATAGCCTAGCCTATTGTTCTTAGCATAGTACCCCGTTTATTGCAAAATGTGATTTCCCAGTAAAGTTATTTTGAGATCTGGCCATTCGGTAGCAATTACGAGATGATAATATATTATTCTTTGAATGACAATATTATAATTTACCAATGTTTTCGAATAGTAATTCCGTGATTTGTAACGCTGGATTCACTGGGAGCATTCGAGCCGAAAAAAATTCTGAATTTCACCGCGACTGTAAATGCTGTTTTTGGATATAAATATGAACTTGATGGAACTAAAAATGCATGTATTGTATAACATAATGTCCTATGAGTGTCATCTGATGCAGATTGTCAAAGGTAAGTGCATAATTCTAGCTGGTTTTCTGTCTATGTTGATGCCCTTCTTGAAATTGGCTAAACATTACACACAGCTATTGTCAATGTACTCTCCTAACATAACCTAACTTTATGCATTCTCCGTAAAGCCTCTTTGAAAATCGGACAACGTGGTTAGATTTAGGAGATGTGTATCTTTCAAATGGAGGAAAATAGTTGATTATTTGAGTATTTGAAATGATTAGACTCTTGCAGTTTTGAATTCCCCGCCATGGTCACATGACAATGAATCCCAATACCGGGATAAGATTCCCAACAGGTTTTAAGAAAACATTTATGTCAATCTATCCGCTAACATCAAGGCGGTGACCCGATCCTGTAGGTTCATGCTCTACAACATTCGCAGAGTACGACCCTGCCTCACACAGGAAGCGGCGCAGCTCCTAATCCAGGCACTTGTCATCTCCCGTCTCGATTACTGCAACTCGCTGTTGGCGGGGCTCCCTGCCTGTGCCATCAAACCCCTACAACTCATCCAGAACGCCGCAGCCCGTCTGGTGTTCAACCTTCCCAAGTTCTCTCACGTCACCCCGCTCCTCCGCACACTCCACTGGCTTCCAGTTGAAGCTCGCATCTGCTACAAGACCATGGTGCTTGCCTACAGAGCTGTGAGGGGAACGGCACCTCCGTACCTTCAGGCTCTGATCAGTCCCTACACCCAAAGAAGGGCACTGCGTTCATCCACCTCTGGCCTGCTCGCCTCCCTACCTCTGCGGAAGCACAGTTCCCGCTCAGCCCAGTCAAAACTGTTCGCTGCTGGCACCCCAATGGTGGAACAAGCTCCCTCACGACGCCAGGACAGCGGAGTCAATCACCACCTTCCGGAGACACCTGAAACCCCACCTCTTTAAGGAATACCTGGGATAGGATTAAGTAATCCTTCTAACCCCCCCCCCCCCCCCAAATTAATGAAAAAAAGCATCTAATCAACAATGGAATTATTTGGAATAATTTTAAATTTTAACCTCTGCAACTCATCCAACTATTGACTTTGTTTACAACAGCCACCAGTTTGACGCCAAAACAGTCACAACAAATACATATTGACATAGTAAAATAAGTAAAAGTGTGTAAATAAAAATCTAAAGGATATTTCATACTGAAACTCTCAGACTAAACACCAATGGTATTCACTAAGTTGATGGTTTATATTTAGGATAATGTTTTACAGCTTTGTCATTTCATTTTTATTTTAAAATCATCTTCATCTTTATTTTACATGTGATTAAGGCCACGCAAAGGGCCAGAGACAATTACAGACACCTGTGATAACCCGAAGTACCCAAAAGCACTACTAGATGTCTTGTGATAGATTACATAAAAACCTTGAAAGGTACAAACATTCTGGTAGTTTACTGGTAAAATTAGAAACTTTGCAACCCTAATTCTGAGTATCTTATGCAGTAGTAGGTAATACAGTTTGTTGCTCAAGCACATTCTGGGGTCACTGAAGTCCAGTCCATTTAGACCATTACTGAAGAGAACGGTCCTTTCAGTTGCGTGACTGCTGCATGACGCCGGTTAAGTGTACTACATTTCAGCAGTACATTAGAGAGTCTGAATCGTAATGCAAAAGCACTTTTCTTTTACACGGTTAGGGCCTTCTCTAGGGCTGCTTTCAGGGAGTTCAAACACAGATGTCTATTGAAGAGCTCTGTTGCAGATTAACGAGCTACAGTTGAAGTCGGAAGTTTACGTACTTATGTTGGAGTCAATAAAACTTGTTTTTCAACCACTCCACAAATGTCTTGTTAACAAACTATAGTTTTGGCATGTTGGTTAGGACATCTACTTTGTGCATGACACAAGTCATTTTTCCAACATTTGTTTACAGACAGATTATTTCACTTATAATTCCCTGTATCACAATTCTAGTGGGCATTAGAAGTTTCTGATAGGCTAATTGATATCATTTGAGTAATTTTACCTGTGGATGTATTTCAAGGCCTACCTTCAAACCTCTGCTTGACATCATGGGAAAATCCAAAGAAATTAGCCAAGACCTCAGAAAAAACATTGTAGACCTCCACAAGTCTGGTTCATCCTTGAGAGCAATTTCCAAACACCTGAAAGTACCACGTTCATCTGTACAAACAATAGTACGCAAGTATAAACACCATGTGACCACGCAGCCGTCATACCACTCACGAAGGAGACGCGTTCTGTCTCCTAGAGATGAACCTACTTTGGTGCGAAAAGTGCAAATCAATCCCAGAACAACAGCAAAGGACCTTGTGAAGATGCTGGAGGAAACAGGTACAAAAGTATCTAAACTCAGCAAAAAAAGAAACGTCCCTTTTTCAGGACCCTGTCTTTCAAAGATAATTTGTAAAAATCCAAATAACTTCACAGATCTTCATTGTAAAGGGTTTAAACACTGTTTCCATGCTTGTTCAATGAACCATAAACAATTAATTAACATGCACCTGTGGAACGGTCGTTAAGACACTAACAGCTTACAGATTGTAGGCAATTAAGGTCACAGTTATGAAAACTTAGGACACTAAAGAGGCCTTTCTACTGACTGAAAAACACCAAAAGAAAGATGCCCAGGGTCCCTGATCATCTGCGTGAACGTGCCTTAGCATGCTGCAAGGAAGCATGAGGACTGCAGATGTGGCCAGGGCAATAAATTGCAATGTCCTTACTGTGAGACGCCTAAGGCAGCGCTACAGGGAGACAGTTGATTGTCCTCGCAGTGGCAGACCACATGTAACAACACCTGCACCGAGCATCGCACCTGCAGGACAGGTACAGGATGGCAACAACAACTGCCCGAGTTACACCAGGAACGCACAATCCCTCCATCAGTGCTCAGACTGTCCACAATAGGCTGAGGGAGGCTGGACTGAAGGCTTGTAGGCCTGTTGTAAGGCAGGTCCTCACCAGACATCACTGGCAACAACGTCGCCTATGGGGACAAACCCACCATCGCTGGACCAGACATGACTGGCAAAAAGGGCTCTTCACTGACGAGTCGCGGTTTTGTCTCACGAGGGGTAATGGTCGGATTCGCGTTTATCGTAGAAGGAATGAGCGTTACACCGAGGCCTGTACTCTGGAGCGGGATTGATTTGGAGGTGGAGGGTCCATCATGGTCTGGGGCGGTGTGTCACAGTATCATCGGACTGAGCTTGTTGTCATTGCGGGCAATCTCAACGCTGTGCATTACAGGGAAGACATCCTCCTCCCTCATGTGGTACCCTTCCTGCAGGCTCATCCTGACATGACCCTCCAGCATGACAATGCCACCAGCCATACTGCTCGTTCTGTGCGTGATTTCCTGCAAGACAGGAATGTCAGTGTTCTGCCATGGCCAGCGAAGAGCCCAGATCTCAATCCCATTGAGCCCGTCTGGGACCTGTTGGATCGGAGGGTGAGGGCTAGGGCCATTCCCTCCAGAAATGTCTGGAAACTTGCAGGTGCCTTGGTGGAACAGTGGGGTAACATCTCACAACAAGAACTGGCAAATCTGGTGCAGTCCATGTGGAGGAGATGCACTGCAGTACTTAATACAGCTGGTGGCCACACCAGATACTGACTGTTACTTTTGATTTTGACCCCCCCTTTCAGGGACACATTATTCCTTTTCTGTTAGTCACATGTCTGTGGAGCTTGTTCAGTTTATGTCTCAGTTGTTAAATCTTGTTATGTTCATACAAATATTTACACATGTTAAGTTTGCTGAAAATACACGCAGTTGACAGTGAGAGGAGGTTTCTTTTTTTGCTGAGTTTATATCCACAGTAAAATGTGTCCTATATAGACATAACCTGAAAGGCCGCTCAGCAAGGAAGAAGCCACTGCTCCAAAACCGCTTTAAAAAGCCAGACTACGGTTTGCAACTGATCGTACTTTTTGGAGAAATGTCCTCAGGTCTGATGAAACAAAAATAGAACTGTTTGGCCATAATGACCATCGTTATGTTTGGAGGAAAAAGTGGGAGGCTTGCAAGCCGAAGCACACCATCCCAACCGTGAAGCACGGGGGTGGCAGCATTATGTGAATATATTGAAGCAACATCTCAAGACATCAGTCAGGAAGTTAAAGCTTGGTCGCAAATGGGTCTTCCAAATGGACAATGACCCCAAGCATACTTCCAAAGTTGTGGCAAAATGGCTTATGGACAACTAAGTCAAGGTATTGGAGTGGCCATCACAAAGCCCTGACCTCAATCCTATAGAAAATTTGTGGGCAGAACTGAAAAAGTGTGTGCGAGCAAGGAGGCCTACAAACCTGACTCGGTTACACCAGCTTTACAATTTAAAGGCAATGCTACCAAATACTAATTGAGTGTATGTAAACTTTTGGCCCACTGGGAATGTGATGAAAGAAATAAAAGCTGAAATCAATAATTCCCTCTACTATTATTCTGACAATTTGCATTCTTAAAATAAAGTGGTGATCGTAACTGACCTAAAACAGGGAATTTTTTGTAGGATTAAATGTCAGGAATTGTGAAAAACTGAGTTTAAATGTATTTGGCTAAGGTGTATGTAAACTTCCCACTTCAACAGTACATGAATAGGTTTTTCATTACAAGTAAAACAGTATTGAACTTAGAACTGGAGTTAAAGTTTATTTTTAGTTCATTTCAGTTCTTACAGTTAATTTTAGTTCATTTTAATTTCCTACAGTTTATTTCGGTTCCTATAGTTTATTTGTCTGCTGATTGTCTACACTCTGTAACCATAGGGCTGCATTCCACTTCTGTAAAATTCACTCCCTTCCACTCGTATTGTGCCACCTTGATAACTCCCCCCCCCCCCCCCCCCCCCACACACACACAGATCTGAGAGAACTGGTTTAATAGGTGATAACAATGGCGGGAAAGTCTACCTATCACTTATACATATCCAGTTCCTTTGTATCCAGGGAAGGAGAAGTCGTCAAGGTTTGGGGGAAGGGAGCATGTTTTCATGTGTGCAAGGTCTGATTCACCCACCGCTGAGTCAATGCGGTCTGTCTGGCAACGGATCACCTACACCACTTCACCCCTCGAAAGGCTTAGCAGATGATATCCTCATTAGAGGGCAGTGCAGAATAGTTGACTCGAGTCCCGAAAGCACTCATGCATATGTAAATCCTATTATATTCTTAGCTAAGGTCAGTCAAGTAGACTGGTGAAACAATGATTACGGGTACTGGTATGCTCCCATACGTAAATGTAAAATTGGCTTTGAAATGCATTCTTGTACACAATCACATGCGTACTCATAAACATGTTAACATGAACAACCCAAGCTTACTCTCTCTCTCTCTTTTCCTCCCTCTCTTTCCTCCTCTCTGCCAGACGGCTGACTAAGTCCACTCTCCTCCTCATCCCTCTCTTTGGTAGCCACTACATGGTTTTTAACTTCCTGCCTGACTACTTCCAGGTTAGCGTGCGCCTCTGCGTCGAGCTCTGCATGGGGTCCTTTCAGGTATTCTAATCCTTTTACACACACTCACTCGCTTGGCCTGCACACACAAACAAATTCACGCTCTTTCAGATACTGTATTTACTGGTGAGAGGCTAGCATGTCTTGGGGATATGATATTTGTGCCTTTTGTAACTTTCTCACTCGTCATTATTCACGATTCATTCAGGGTTATTTGTAATCATGGTAGCGTCCACATTCATGTAGAAGTCTTTTGAAACGTATTCTACTCATATTTACCATAAAAGTGACTCCAAAATGACACAATATATTATTTACCATTGATTTCTATTAGGTGCAAAATAATCTGTAACACAACCAAAACAAACAGCAAATTCATCCAACAAATTTGTAGAGTCACAAGTTTGATGTAGTCATTGCGTGCTATAAATATGGAACCAAATACTTGCATTTTTACAACTTTAATACGCATATACCGTAAGTGAATTTGTCCCAATACTTTTGGTCCCCTAAAATGTATAAGAAGTGCTATAATAACTAAACGGCTCACCCGATATGGATGAAAATACACTCAAATTAAAGCTGACACTCTGCACTTCAACCTCATAGCCAATGTATCATTTCAAATCCAAAGTGCTGGAGTACAGAGTCAAAACAAAACATGTTCACTGTCCCAATACTTTTGGAGCTCACTGTATGTGGTATTTATACACTATGTCATGAATATGTATATACATCTAACTTACGTAAATTACTCCTGGCATGGATAGCACTTTTACAGCCAGTAAAACAAAGTAATTGAAAAATAGAACAGTTAACATTAAGCATTTTAGAGAAAGCAAAATGAATGTGGTTTTTCAAAATTTTTGCAAATGTATTAAAAACAGAAATACCTTATTTACATAAGTATTCAGACCCTTTGCTATGGGACTCAAAATTGAGCTCAGGTGCATCCTGTTTCCATTGATCATCCTTGAGATGTTTCTACAACTTGATTGGAGTCCACCTGTGGTAAATTCAATTGATTTGACATGATTTGGAAAGGCACACACCTGTCTATATAAGGTCCCACAGTTGACAGTTCATGTCAGAGCAAAAACCAAGCCAGGAGGTTGAAGGAATTGTCCTTAGAGCTCTGAGAGAGGATTGTGTCAACGCACAGATCTGGGGAAGGGTCCCAAAATATTTCTGCAGCATTGAACACAGTGGCCTCAATCATTCTTAAATGGAAGGCGTTTGGAACCACCAAGACTTTTCCTAGAGCTGGCCACACGGCCAAACTGAGCAATCGGGGGAGAAGGGACTTGGGCAGGGAGGTGACCAAGAACTCGATGGTCACTCTGACAGAGCTCTAGAGTTCCTCTGTGGAGATGGGAGAACCTTCCAGAAGGACGACCATCTCTGCAGCACTCTACCAATCAGGCCTTTATGGTAGAGTGGCCAGACGGAAGCCACTCCTCAGTAAAAGGCACATCACGGCCCGCTTGGAGTTTGCCAAAAGGCATATAAAGACTCTCAGACCATGAGAAACAAGATTCTCTGGTCTGATGAAACCATGACTGAACTCTTTGGCCTGAATGCCAAGCGTCACGTCTGGAGGAAACCTGGCACCATCCCTACGGTGAAGCATAGTTGTGGCAGCATCATGCTGTGGGGATGTTTTTCAGCTGCAGGGACTGGGAGACTAGTCAGGATCGAGGCAAAGATGAACGGAGCAAAGTACAGAGAGATCCTTAATAAAAACCTGCTCCAGAGCACTGAGGACCTCAGACTGGGGCAAAGGTTCACCTTCCAACAGGACAACGACCCTAAGCACACAGCCAAGACAACGCAGGACTGGCTTCGGACAAGTCTCTGAATGTCCTTGAGTGGCACAGCCAGAACCCGGACTTGAACCCGATCGAACATCTCTGAAGAGACCTGAAAATAGCTGTGCCGCAACTCTCCCCATTCAACATGACAGAGCTTGAGAGGATCAGCAGGGAATAAGGGGGGAAACACCCCAAATACAGGTGTGCCAAGCTTGTAGCATCATACCCAAGAAGACTCAAGGCTGTAATCACTGCCAAAGGTGCTTCAACAAAGTACTGAGTAAAAGGTCTGAATACTTATGTAAATGTGATATTTCTGTTTTTCTACAAACCAGTTTTTGCTTTGTCATTATGGGATATATGGTGTAGATTGATGAGGGGGAAAAAATGATTGTATCAATATTAGAATAAGGCTGTAACCTAACAAAGTGGAAAAAGTTGAGGGGTCTGAATACTTTCCAAATGCACTGTATCATATACCTTTTTATGGCTTTATTTACAATTATACTGCCCACAGTTCTTCTCTTAACTGTTGAAAACATCTGTGTGCTTAATTGTTTTGAATATTGATAGTTGATTATATATCCTCTCTCTTGTAGGGGCTGATTGTCGCAATTCTCTACTGCTTTCTCAACCAAGAAGTGAGTAGTCTAACATTCTACTTTAAAGGCCCAATGCAGCCGTATTTATATCCAATGTCAAACAATTCCTGGGTAACAACCTTACTGTAATGGATTTTCCATTGCTTTTTAGAATTTAGCTAGGATTTTCATGGGAGTGGTCTGAGTGGGAGGGGGAAAATGAAACTAGCTGTTATTGGCAGAGAAGATTGAAACTCTCTTCGTTATTGGTCTATTAACCAATTGATCTCATGATGATGTCACCATGGAAAGCAGAGACTCCCGCCCATGCAAAACCTGCTGATTTAGAAGGTCCTGTGTAATTGTATTTTCAACCAGCAACTACCAGGAAAACAACACTGATCAAATGTTTTCATACTTTTACAGAGTTAGTTTTATAAAACATGACTTTTGAGTGCACTGGGCCTTTAATACACACCAACCATACTGCTCTGTAGATGTTGCTTTGATATGTGTCGTTGTTACACAGTGCCACATGTTCAAATCTGTTTCTCGCCATACAAACACACTCAAATTTCTCTTCACCGCCATAAATGTGTCTTTCTTCAGCAGGTTGGTTCAGCAGGAGCAAAATCTGCGGGAAGCTTCAAAGTTTCAAATAAAATGGGGGGGGGGGGTTGCCTGGGAACTGTGCCCAGGTTAATGAGGCCACATTGTTGACAAAAGAAAGCCTCCAAAAAAGTAAATAAATACATACAGCCGAAATATTAATGAATAATCAATCATTTCTTTCCATATACACATTTTATATCCATATTAATATAATCCACGTTTTTATAATCCAAGTTTTTCTGTAGAAAGTGTAGTTAATCACCCACAGACTGGTTTATAATAATGGACTATTCCACCCTGACAGAGTTCACGTGCATTGTTTCACGCGATATGATTGCAGATGTGACTTTCATTGACATTTTTCTGCAGCAATGAGTCGCTGTCAGAGTGGGCAGAGGAAAGAAAAAGAAAGAGGGAAGATTTCATTTGAACAGAAAAATGACCTAAGTTAACTCATTTCTTTAGTAAAAAGACAGTGCTGCTGATAATACCGCCATCGCCGTGGAGGCAGAGGACTGGAAGGGAAACCTGCTGAAGTGCCTATAGAAAATCTACACACCCTTGAACTCTTTTCACATTTGGCTGCTTTAAAATGTCATTTGTTTCCTACAGATCTACAGAACCTACTCCACATTTTCAAAGTGGAAAATAAGTTATAGAACATTTTCCTAGACCCCCCGTGAGTTAATACTTGATGGAAGCACCTTTAACAGCCATTACAGCTGTGGATCATTTGGAATAAGATTCTACCAACTTTTAAGGCAACATACAACACAGTATAGCGCGATCCACCGCATTTAAGGTGACTAGGAATATGGTCAAATACAAACACTGTAGTTATTCCCTCCGTAAGGCAATCAAACAGGCAAAACGTCAGTACAGAGAGTCGCGATTCAACGGCTCAGACACGAGACGTATGTGGCAGAGTCTGCAGACAATCACGGATTACAAAGGGAAAACCAGCCACGTTGCGGACACTGACGTCTTGCTCCCGGACAAGCTAAACACATTCTTCGCCCGCTTTAAGAATTACACAGTGCCATTCGATGCGTCCAGCTCCCAAGGACTGTGGGCTCTCGTTCTCTATGGCCACCGTGAGTAAGACATTTAAGCATGCTAACCCTCGCAAGGCTGCCAGCCCAGACGGCATCCCTAGCCGCGTCCTCAGAGCATGCGCAAACCAGCTGGCTGGGGGTGTTTACGGACATATTCAATCTCTCCCTATCCCAGTCTGCTGTCCCCACATGCTTCAAGATGTCCACCATTGTTCCTGTACCCAAGAAAGCGAAGGTAACTGAGCTAAATGACTATGACTAGTGCTTTGAGAGGCTAGTTAAGGATCATATAACCTCTACCTTACCTGATCCTAGACCCACTTCAATTTGCTTACCGCCCCAATAGATCCACAGACGATGCACTCACCATTGGACTGCACACTGCCCTATCCCATCTGGACAAGAGGAATACCTACGTAAGAATGCTGTTCATTGACTATAGCTCAGCCTTCAACACCATAGTATCCTCCAAGCTCATCATTAAGCTCGGGCCCTGGGTATGAACCCTGCCCTGTGCAACTGGGTCCTGAATTTCCTGACCGGCCGCCCCCAGGTGGTGAAGGTAGGAAACAACACCTCCACTTCGCTGATCCTCAACACATTGGGCCCCACAAGGGTGCGTACTCAGCCCCCTCCTATACTCCCTATTCACATGACTTCATTGCCACGCACCCCTCCAACTCAATCCTCAAGTTTGCAGACAACACAACAGTAGTAGGCCTGATTACCAACAACGACGAGACGGCCTACAGGGAGGAGGTGAGGGCCCTGGCGGGGTGGTGCCAGGAAAATAACCTCTTCCTCAACATCAACAAAATGAAGGAGCTGATCATGGACTTCAGGAAACAGCAGAGAGCGCACGCCCCTTTCCACATCGACAGGCCCGGAGTGGAGAAGGTGGAAAGCTTCAAGTTCCTCGGCATACACATCACTGACAATCTGAAATGGTCCACCCACACAGACAGTGTGGTGAATAAGGTGCAACAGCGCCTCTTCAACCTCAGGAGGCTGAAATAATTACGCTTGGCCCCTAAGACCTCACAGACTTTTACAGATGCACAATTGAGAGCATCCTGTCGGGCTGTATCACCGCATGGTATGGCAACTGCACCGCCCTCAACTGCAGGGCTCTCCAGAAGGTGGTGCGGTCAGCCCAACGCATTACCGGGGCACGCTGCCTCCTCTCCAGGACACCTACACCACCCAATGTCACAGGATGTCCAAAAAGATCATCAAGGACATCAACCACCCGAGCCACGGCCTGTTCACCCCACGATCATCCAGAAGGCGAGGTCAATACAGATGCATCAAAGCTGGGACCGAGAGACTGAAAAACAGCTTCTATCTCAAGTCCATCAGACTGTTAAATAGCCACCACTAGCCGACTACCACCCGGTTACTCAACCCTGCAACTCAGAGACTGCTGCCCTATATACATAGACATGGAATCACTGGCCACTTTAATATTGTTTACATACTGCTTTGCTCGTCTCATATGTATATACTGTATTCTATTGTACTGTATTTTAGTCAATGCCACTCTGACATGGCTTGTCCTAATATTAATATATTTCTTAATTCCGTTCTTTTACTTTTAGATTTGTGTGTATTGTTGTGAATTGTTAGATATTACTGCACTGTTATTTGCTACACCCGCAATACCATCTGCTAAATATGTGTGTGACCAATACAATTCGATTTGATTATATCCATTGTTTTTGTCAATCGCTCAAGCTCATTAAATTTGGTTGGGAATCATTGATGGACAGCAATATTCAAAACTTTTCTGATTTTCAAGCAAAATTTAAGCCAGGACTGAGACTAGACCACTCTGGAACACTCAACACCTCTTGGAAAGCCATTGTGGTGTCTTTGGCATAAAAATGGTGTAATTATCCTGCAGAAAATGTTTTATTTCAATGGGAATGTAACACTCGTCGTTGAAGGGGGACCAAAACGCAGCGGGTATAGTGCTCATCCTCATATTTATTAAAGAAAACACTTAATCAATACAAAACAAATGACAAAAACAGTCCAGTAAGGTGCATAGACTATACTAGAAACAACCACCCACAAAACAAACACAACTAAATATGGCCTCCAATTAGAGACAACAACAACCAGCTGCCTCTAATTGGAGGTCATTGACAAAACTCACACAGAACTAGAAAATCTAGATAAACATAGAAATAAGAAAACTAGAACCTCAACCCACAATACCCAACCACACAAAACAAACACCCCCTGCCACGCCCTGACCAACTACAATGACAAATAACCCCTTTTACCGGCCAGGACGTGACAGTACCCCCCCCCCCAAAGGTGCAGACCCCCGAATGCACCTCAAAACAAAACCCACAAAAACAACCCCAAACCTGGAGGACTGAGGGGCGTCGTTGGAGGCTCCTGGCTGAGGGGTGTCGTTGGAGGCTCCTGGCTGAGGGGCGTCTCTGCCGGTTCCGGACTGTAGGCCGTCTCTGTAGGTTCTGGGCTGAGGGGCGTCGCTGGAGACTCCTGGCTGAAGGGCGTCGCTGGAGGCTCCTGGCTGAGGGGCGTCGCTGTCGGTTCCGGACTGTAGGCCGTCTCTGTCGGTTCCGGACTGTAGGCCGTCTCTGTCGGTTCCGGACTGTAGGCCGTCTCTGTCGGTTCCGGACTGTAGGCCGTCGCCGGAAGCACTGGACGGGGAACTGTCGCCGGAAGCTCTGGACGGGGGGCTGTCGCCGGAAGCTCTGGACGGGGGGCTGTCGCCGGAAGCTCTGGACGGGGGGCTGTCGCCGGAAGCTCTGGACGGGGGACTGTCGCCGGAAGCTCTGGACGGGGGACTGTCGCCGGAAGCTCTGGACTGGGACTGCGCACTGGAGGGCTGATACGGTGGGGCTGGCTTAGGAGGCGCCAGACTAGTTACCCACACCACAGGGCTAGTGCGAGGAGCAGGAACAGGACGTACTGGGCTGGGCAGGCGCACTGGAGGCCTGATGCGTGGGACTGGCTGTAGAAGTTCCAGACTAGTAACACGCACCACAGTGCGAGGAGCAGGAACAGGACATACTGGGCTGGGCAGGCACACTGAAGGCCTGATGTGTGGGGCTGGCTTTGGAGGCGCCAGACTAGTGACACCTCAAGGCTAGTGCAGAGAGCAGGAACAGGACGTACTGGACTGGGCAGACGCACTGGAGGAAGAGTACGAGGAGCAGGAACAGGATACACTGGGCCATGAACCCTCACCGGCGGTCTGATGCTTGCAACTTGCATCACTGGTCCTGGCTCGATGCTGGCTCTAGCATGACACCTGTGAGGAGCTTTCACCAAGCGCCCCGGGCTGTAGCTGCGCCCTGGCTATACCGTGCGTATCTCCACATAACATGGGGCTTGCTTGCTCCGTCGCTCTCCATAGTAAGCACAGGTGCTCCTTCGTGCCCTTTCCGCCAGTACCTCTCTCCTGAATCTTGCGTCAAGCTCCTCGCTTGATTCCTTGACTGGCTCCTCTTTGCTCCACGACTCTCCCCTGTACACCCGGGAAGTTAGGTCAGGGCTCCCCCCTGACTCCCCGTATGCCCCCCCCCCCAAAAAAAAATGTTTGGGGCTGCCTCCTCACCTCCTGAAATGGAGGATATAATGCCTCATACCTCCGTCATTCCCTCTTAGCTTCCCCCAGCTCCTCCTTCGGGCGCTGGTACTCCCCAGCCTGCCTCCATGGTCCTTTACCATCCAGGATCTCCTCCCATGTCCAGGACACCAAATAGCTCTCTTGCTGCTCCTTCCTCCGCTGCTTGGTCCTTCTTTGGTGGGTGGTTCTGTAACAATCGTCGTTGAAGGGGGACCAAAACACAGCGGGTAAAGTTCTCATCCTCTTATTTATTAAGGAAAACACTTAACCAATTCAAAACAAACGAGGAAAACAGTCCAGTAAGGTGCATAGACTATAATAGAAACAACCACCCACAAAACCCAGTGAAAACAAACACAACTAAATATGGCCTCCAATTAGAGACAACAACAACCAGCTGCCTCTAATTGGAGATCATTGACAAAACTCACACAGAACTAGAAAAGCTAGATAAACACAGAAAACTAGAACCTAAACCCACAATACCCAACCACACAAAACAAACACCCCCTGCCACGCCCTGACCAACTACAATGACAAATAACCCCTTTTACCGGCCAGGACGTTTACATTACATTACATTTAAGTCATTTAGCAGACGCTCTTATCCAGAGCGACTTACAAATTGGTGCATTCACCTTATGATATCCAGTGGAACAACCACTTTACAATAGTGCATCTAAATCTTTTAAGGGGGGAGGGGTTAGAAGGATTACTTTATCCTATCCCAGGTATTCCTTAAAGAGGTGGGGTTTCAGGTGTCTCCGGAAGGTGGTGATTGACTCCGCTGTCCTGGCGTCATGAGGGAGCTTGTTCCACCATTGGGGTGCCAGAGCAGCGAACAGTTTGGACTGGGCTGAGCGGGAACCGTGCTTCCTCAGAGGTAGGGGGGCCAGCAAGCCAGAGGTGGATGAACGCAGTGCCCTTGTTTGGGTGTAGGGCCTGATCAGAGCCTGAAGGTATGGAGGTGCCGTTCCCCTCACAGTTCCGTAGGCAAGCACCATGGTCTTGTAGCGGATGCGAGCTTCAACTGTGGAGAGAGCGGAGGAGCGGGGTGACGTGAGAGAACTTGGGAAGGTTGAACACCAGACGGGCTGCGGCGTTCTGGATGAGTTGTAGGGGTTTAATGGCACAGGCAGGGAGCCCAGCCAACAGCGAGTTGCAGTAATCCAGACGGGAGATGACAAGTGCCTGGATTAGGACCTGCGTCGCTTCCTGTGTGAGGCAGGGTCGTACTCTGCGAATGTTGTAGAGCATGAACCTACAGGATCGGGTCACCGCCTTGATGTTAGTGGAGAACGACAGGGTGTTGTCCAGGATCACGCCAAGGTTCTTAGCACTCTGGGAGGAGGACACAAGGGAGTTGTCAACCGTGATGGCGAGATCATGGAACGGGCAGTCCTTCCCCAGGAGGAAGAGCAGCTCCATCTTGCCGAGGTTCAGCTTGAGGTGGTGATCCGTCATCCACACTGATATGTCTGCCAGACATGCAGAGATGCGATTCGCCGCCTGGTTATCAGAAGGGGGAAAGGAGAAGATTAATTGTGTGTCGTCTGCATAGCAATGATAGGAGAGACCATGTGAGGATATGACAGAGCCAAGTGACTTGGTGTATAGCGAGAATAGGAGAGGGCCTAGAATAGAGCCCTGGGGGACACCAGTGGTGAGAGCGCGTGGTGCGGAGACAGATTCTCTCCACGCCACCTGGTAGGAGCGAGCTGTCAGGTAGGACGCAATCCAAGCGTGGGCCGCGCCGGAGATGCCCAACTCGGAGAGGGTGGAGAGGAGGATCTGATGGTTCACAGTATCAAAGGCAGCAGATAGGTCTAGAAGGATGAGAGCAGAGGAGAGAGAGTTAGCTTTAGCAGTGCGGAGAGCCTCCGTGACACAGAGAAGAGCAGTCTCAGTTGAATGCCCAGTCTTGAAACCTGACTGATTAGGATCAAGAAGGTCATTCTGAGAGACAGAGCAGGAGAGCTGGCCAAGGACGGCAAGTTCAAGAGTTTTGGAGAGAAAAGAAAGAAGGGATACTGGTCTGTAGTTGTTGACATGGGAGGGATCGAGTGTAGGTTTTTTCAGAAGGGGTGCAACTCTCGCTCTCTTGAAGACGGAAGGGACGTAGCCAGCGGTCAAGGATGAGTTGATGAGCGAGGTGAGGTAGGGGAGAAGGTCTCCGGAAATGGTCTGGAGAAGAGAGGAGGGGATAGGGTCAAGTGGGCAGGTTGTTGGGCGGCCGGCCGTCACAAGACGCGAAATTTCATCTGGAGAGAGAGGGGAGAAAGAGGTCAAAGCACAGGGTAGGGCAGTGTGAGCAGGACCAGCGGTGTCGTTTGACTTAGCAAACGAGGATTGGATATCGTCAACCTTCTTTTCAAAATGGTTGACGAAGTCATCCGCAGAGAGGGAGGAGGGGGGGAGGAGGATTCAGGAGGGAGGAGAAGGTAGCAAAGAGCTTCCTAGGGTTAGAGGCAGATGCTTGGAATTTAGAGTGGTAGAAAGTGGCTTTAGCAGCAGAGACAGAAGAGGAGAATGTAGAGAGGAGGGAGTGAAAGGATGCCAGGTCCGCAGGGAGGCGAGTTTTCCTCCATTTCCGCTCGGCTGCCCGGAGCCCTGTTCTGTGAGCTCGCAGTGAGTCGTCGAGCCACGGAGCAGGAGGGGAGGACCGAGCCGGCCTGGAGGATAGGGGACAGAGAAAATCAAAGGATGCAGAAAGGGAGGAGAGGAGGGCTGAGGAGGCAGAATCAGGAGATAGGTTGGAGAAGGTTTGAGCAGAGGGAAGAGATGATAGGATGGAAGAGGAGAGAGTAGCGGGAGAGAGAGAGCGAAGGTTGGGACGGCGCAATACCATCCGAGTAGGGGCAGAGTGAGAAGTGTTGGATGAGAGCGAGAGGGAAAAGGATACAAGGTAGTGGTCGGAGACTTGGAGGGGAGTTGCAATGAGATTAGTGGAAGAACAGCATCTAGTAAAGATGAGGTCAAGCGTATTGCCTGCCTTGTGAGTAGGGGGGGAAGGTGAGAGGGTGAGGTCAAAAGAGGAGAGGAGTGGAAAGAAGGAGGCAGAGAGGAATGAGTCAAAGGTAGACGTGGGGAGGTTAAAGTCACCCAGAACTGTGAGAGGTGAGCCATCCTCAGGAAAGGAACTTATCAAGGCGTCAAGCTCATTGATGAACTCTCCAAGGGAACCTGGAGGGCGATAAATGATAAGGATGTTAAGCTTGAAAGGGCTGGTAACTGTGACAGCATGGAATTCAAATGAGGAGATAGACAGATGGGTCAGGGGAGAAAGAGAGAATGTCCACTTGGGAGAGATGAGGATTCCAGTGCCACCACCCCGCTGGCTCGATGCTCTAGGGGTATGCGAGAATACGTGGGCAGACGAGGAGAGAGCAGTAGGAGTAGCAGTGTTATCTGTGGTAATCCATGTTTCCGTCAGCGCCAGGAAGTCTAGGGACTGGAGGGTAGCATAGGCTGAGATGAACTCAGCCTTGTTGGCCGCAGACCGGCAGTTCCAGAGGCTGCCGGAGACCTGGAACTCCACGTGGGTCGTGCGCGCTGGGACCACCAGGTTAGAGTGGCAGCGGCCACGCGGTGTGAAGCATTTGTATGGCCTGTGCAGAGGGGAGAGAACAGGGATAGACAGACACATAGTTGACAAGCTACAGAAGTGTTGTTTCTTGTATTATTGTCTCTTGTGTCTTTAGAGAACTGTTTCACTTTGATATCCTTTTTCTTCTGTCCTGATTTTCTCTTTCTTTTCTTCTGTTAACTAGATATTCTTTGTTATTCTTCGTTAGCTAGCTAGCTTCTTCCAAAAGAGTCCCTAGCAACTGCTTAGCAACTGGTAAACAATTCAGCTAGCTAAGATAACTACAATTTTATGAAAAATAGTAACTTTTTTTCAAAAGCCTATCTACTTTGTTTGTTGCTTGTTTTTTCTCCTATTCAATCTTGCAGTTTTCTTTTGATTTTTTCCGATGTACTTCACTCTAAAAACCATGTAAATTTCAATATTTGTAGGAGCTCATTTTTCAGCTGCTGCTGCTCAAATTGGAATTCCGTCCGAATGAATACACTGTGGAAAAATGACGTGACAGGGAATCAGTAATCAACACAATTTCAAAATGTTTACAGATTTCTCTTTTTCACGCCTAGCTTGTGTCTGTTTGGTACTAGTTTAATACACTGAACAAAAATATAAACGCAGCATGTAAAGTGTTGGTTCCATGTTTCATGAGCTGGAAATAAAAGATCCCCAAAATGTTCCAGACACACAAAAAGCTTATTTCTCTCAGATTTTGTGCACAAATTTGCTTACGTCCCTGTTTGTGAGCATTACTCCTTTGCCAAGATAATACATCCACCTGACAGGTGTGGAATATCAAGAAGCTGATTAAACAGCATGATCATTACACAGGTGCACCTTGTGCTGGGGACAATAAAAAGCTACTAAAATGTGCAGCTTTGTCACGCAACACAGTGCCACCGATGTCTCAAGTTATGAGGGAGCGTGCAATTGGCATGTTGACTGCAGGAATCAACCAGAGTGGTTTCCAGAGAATTTAATGTTCACTTCTCAATCAATTGTTTTAGAGAGTTTGGCAGTACGTCCAATCGGCCTCACAACCGCAGACCAAGTGTAACCACACCAGCCCAGGACCTCCACATCCAGCGGGATTGTCTGAGACCAGCCACCCAGACAGCTAATGAAACTTGGGGTTTGCACAACCAAATCATTTCTGCACAATATGTCAGAAACCGTTTCAGGGAAACTCATCTGCCTGCTCGTTGTTCTCACCAAGATCTTGACCTGACTGCAGTTCGGCGTCGTAACCGACTTCAGCGAGCAAATGTTCACCTTCGATAGTCACTGGCACGCTGGAGATGTGTGCTCTTCATCGAAGATTCCTGAGTTCAGCTGTACCAGGCACATGTCAGACTGCGTGTATGGCGTCGTGTAGGCGAGCTGTGTGCTGATGTCAACATTGTGCACAGAGAGTGCCCCGTGGTGTAGGTGGGGTTATGGTATCGGCAGGCAGAAGATACGGACAACGAACACAATTGAATTTTATTGATGGCAATTTGAATGCACAGAGATACAGTGATGAGATCCTGAGGCCCATTGTCGTGCCATTCATCCGACGCCATCACCTCATGTTTCAGCATGATAATGCACGGCCCCATATCGGAAGGATCTATACACAATTCCTGGAAGCTGAAAATGTCCCAGTTCTTCCATGGCCTGCATACTCACCAGACATGTCACCCGTAGAGCATGTTTGGGATTCTCTGGATCACTGTGTACGACAGTGTGTTCCAGTTTCCACCAATATCAGTTGGTTGTAATTCCACAAGCCACAATCAGCAGCCTGATCTCTATGCGAAGGAGATGTGTCACACTGCAGGAGGCAAATGGTGGTCACACCAGATACTGACTGGTTTTCTGATCAACTCCCCTACTTTCTTTTAAAGGCATCTGTGACCAACAGAGTGTGAATATATACAGTATATACTGTCAAATCGAGCAAACAGCCATGCAATCTCCATAGACAAACATTGGCAGAAGAATGGCCTTACTGAAGAGCTCAGTGACTTTCAACGTGGCACCGTCATAGGATGCCACCTATCCAACAAGTCAGTTCGTCAAATGTCTTCCCTGCTAGAGCCGCCCTCGTCAACTGAATGTGCTGTTATTGTGAAGTGGAAATATCTAGGATCAACAACGGTTCAGCCACAAAGTGGTAGGCCACACAAGCTCACAGAACGGGACCGCCGAGTGCTGTAGCGCGTACAAATCGTCTGTCCACAGTTGTAACGCTCACTAACGAGTTCCAAACTGCCTCTGGAAGCAACGTTAGCACAAGAACTGTTTGTCAGAAGCTTCATGAAATGGGTTTCCATGGCCGAGCAGCCGCACACAAGCCTAAGATCCCAATGTGCAATGCCAAGTGTCGGCTGGAGTGGCGTAAAGCTCGCCTCCATTGGACTCTGGAGCAGTGGAAACACGTTCTCTGGAGTGATGAATCACGCTTCACCAACTGGCAGTCCAACGAACGAATCTGGGTTTGGCGGATGCCAGGATAACGATGCCAGGATAACTGTGAAGTTTGGTGGAGGAGGAATAGTGGTCTGGGGCTGTTTTTCATGGTTCGGGTTAGGCCCCTTTCAGTGAAGGGAAATGTTAACGCTACAGCATACAATGACATTCTAGACTATTCTGTGCTTCCATCTTTTGTTTCAACAGTTTGGGGAAGGCCCTTTCCTGTTTCAGCATGACAATGCCCCCTTGCACAAAACGAGGTCCATACAGATATGGTTTGTCGAGAACGGTGTGGAAGAACTTGACTGGCCTGCACAGAAACCTGACCTCAACCCCATCGAACACCTTTGGGATAAATTGGAACACCAATTTTGGATTGAGATGTTTGACAAGCAGGTGTCCACATACGTTTGGTCATGTAGTGTATATATACAGTGCATTCTGAAAGTATTCAGACCCCTTGATTTTTTTCCACATTTTGTTACCGTACAGCCTTATTCTAAAATGGATTAAATATACAGTACCAGTCAAAAGTTTGGACACACCTACTCATTCCAGGGTTTTTCTTTATTTTGACAGTTTTCTACATTGTAGAATAATAGTGAAGACATCAAAACTATAAAATAACACATATGGAATCATGTAGTAACCAAAAAAGTGTTAAACAAATCAAAATATATTTTAGATTTTAGATTCCTCAAAGTGGCCACCCTTTTCCTTGATGACAGCTTTGCACACATTGTCTCAACCAGTTTCATTAGGTAGTCACCTGGAATGCATTTCAATTAACAGTTGTGCCTTGTTAATTTGTGGAATTTCTGTCCTTATTAATGTGTTTGAGCCAGTCAGTTGTGTTGTGACAAGGTAGCGGGGGTATAAAGAAGATAGCCCTATTTGGTAAAAGACCAAGTCCATATTATGGCAAGAACAGCTCAAATAAGCAAAGAGAAATGACAGTCCATCATTACTTTAAACATGAAGGTCAGTCAATCCAGAAAATCTCATGAACTTTGAAAGTTTCTTCAAGAGCTGTGGCAAAAACCATTAAGCGATATGATGAAACTGGCTCTCATGAGGATCGCCACAGGAATGGAAGACCCAGAGTTACCTCTGCTGCAGAGAAGAAGTTCATTAGAGTTACCAGCCTCAGAAATTGCAGCCCAAATAAATAAATAAGTAACAGACACATCTCAAAATCAACTGTTTCATGGAGACTGTGTGAATCAGGCCTTCATGGTTGAATTGTTGCAAAGAAATCCCTACTAAAGGACACCAATAACAATAAAAGACTTGCAATGTACATTAGACTGGTGGACATTTGTCCTTTGGTCTGGAGTCCAAATTTGAGATTTTTGGTTCCAACCTCTGTGTCTTTGTGAGATGTGGTGTGGGTGAACGGAGGATCCCTGCTTGTGTATTTCCCATCGTAAAGCATGGAGGAGGTTCTATCGTGTGGGGGAGCTTTTCTGATGACACTTTCTGTGATTTATTTAGAATTCAAGGCACACTTAACCTGCATCCCATCTGGTTTGGGCTTAGTGGGACTATCATTTATAATTTGTTTTTCAACAGGACAATGACCCAACACATTTCCAGGCTGTGTAAGGGCTATTTTACCAAGAAGGGGAGTGATGGAGTGCTGCATCAGATGACCTGGCCTCCACAATCCCCCAACCTCAACCAAATTGAGATGGTTTGGGATCGGTCGGACGGCAGAGTGAAGGAAAAGCAGCCAACTAGTGCTCAGCATATGTGGGAACTCCTTCAAGATGGTTGGAAAATAATTCCAGGTGAAGCTAGTTGAGGGAATGCCAAGAGTGTGCAAAGCGTGGCTATTTTGAAGAATCTAAAATATAGATTTGGTTTGTTTAACACTTTTTTGGTTACTACATATGTTTTCTTTCATTGTTTCATAGTGCTGTCTTCACTATTATTCTACAATGTAGAAAATATTCAAAATAAAGAAAAAAACGGAATGAGTAGATGTTCTAAAACTTTTGACCGGTGTGTGTGTTTATGTGTGTGTGTGTGTGTATATATATATATATATATATATATATATATATATATATATATATATACACACACACATGGTTTTCAGACTAACTTGTATTTCAGACTAACTTGTTCAGACTAAATGTATTTTGATCCTCACGAAGTCTCCCGTCCGTGCGATAACAAGCATCCCCATAACCAGATACTGGGACCACAATACTTGAAAATTGAGAGGGTTTCACTGTGTTGCGTTGTAATGGGTATGACTCAACCCTGTATTTTTTTTAATTTAGGTCAAAAAGTTAATTTATTTGTTGTTTTCTCTAGCGGTATTACTTAACAGCCTTGTTGCAAACACAATGGATTACTTGGTGTAACGAGTGCGTTGAGAGTCGGGAAACATGAAACACAAACAACGCACCGACATGAAGAGTCAATAACACCTGAGGAAAGAACCAAGGGGAGAGACAGATATAGGGAAGATAATCAAGGAGGTGATGGAGTCCAGGTGAGTGTCATGAGGCGCAGGTGCGCTTGACGATGGTGACAGGTGTGCTGGATAATCAGCAGCCTGATGACCTAGAGGCCGGAGAGGGAGTATACGTGACATTTGGAGTGGATCTTTTAACACAGGCTTCTTTTCACTTTGTCATGCAGGCCAGTAATATGGACTGAATGCAATGTTGTTGATCCCTTTGTTTTTTCAAGTATTGTGGTGGCAGCATCATGTTATGGGAATGCTTGTCACCAGCAGAGACTGGGGAGTTTTCTGAGGGACAATTACACATAGTTTTATGCAAAAGTCACTCCAGAATGGCTTTCCGATTAGGTGTTGAGTGTTCCTGAGTGGTCTAGTCTCAGTCTTGACTTAAATCTGCTTAAAAAAAAAATCAGAGACAAGGTTTAAATATCGCTGTCCATCAATGATCCCCAACCAAACTTGCTGAGCCTGAGCAATTTTGAAGAAAAAAAAACAATGGATATATTGTGCCCTGAGAGTTGTGCAAAGTTGGTAGAATCTTAATTAAAATTATTCACAGCTGTAATGGCTGCTAATGGTGCGTCCACCTAGTATTAACTCAGGGGTGTGGAGCCCATGATAAACCAGTTTGACATTTTTCTTAATTAAATTTTTTTTCTATAACTTTCTTTTGTTTAGAAAATGTGGAGTAGGTTGTGTAGATCTGTAGGAAACAAATTCAAGGAAATTTTAAGCCAGAAAAATGTGAAAAAAGTTGAAGGCGGTGTAGAATTTCTATAGGCACTGTATTGGATGTTGTCTGGCCAAAAAGAGTATGGCATGTCATACTCTTTTTGACCAGACAGCATCTGATACATGGGCTTCATATAGTAAGACAGAGGGGCGCTGTTTCGGTCACTCAGATTCTTTCTCCGGTGAGATAGTTTCAGCCACTTGGTGGGTGCACAGTTCACGGTTCGGTTACTGGAATTATTTGCGAAGGCAACCTACTTATTGAAGTGATTTGTTTGACAATCAGATGAAAACATCATGACTGGTTGTGTTCATGACACATTTTAAAGGTAATGCAACCATGTCTTTAATATAAAACCAATTTTAAAAAGTTGTAGGAGAGGGGGTGAGGGGTCTATAGAAGGTTTATAGAGGGTTTAGAAGGTTTATACAGGTTTTATAGAAGGAAACAGCACATCAGAAATACCTTCATCTGTCCGTCAACAACACTGAAATTGGCTGCTTTTGGAGATTATTCAATGTGTACTCTGGTTGTACAATCTAAGGTCTTTGGGTGTGTGTCTGTTTCTATCAGGTCCAGAAGGAGATCCATATGAGGTGGCTGAGGTGGCAGGATAACAGCTACGGAGTGGTACTGCCCGGTGCCAAGGGTAGTCAGATGGACACACCGTTCTAGTGCTCTTCATCCACCTCTCCTCTTCCTCTCCAACCTCTTGTGTTTTTATGCGTGTCTTTCGTAGAGGGGTTGGAATAAAGCGGAAGACAAGATTCCATTGGATGTCTTTTTACATTGGACAGTAAAGTAATCTTCTCCTTCCTGTGGCCTCCACACATTGATAATGTACTTTTAGGAGCGGGTGCTGTACATTGTCCTCTCCTCTCGCATCACAATCTCATTTCTAAAGAGACCACCATTGAGTTAATCCATTGTGTCCAGCTCGAGTTTAACTGTTTGGCGCATTGTGAAATTCTCCTCCTCTTCCACTCGGCATCATCTACGGTTTTGTTACGTTGAAGGACAATGGAAGTCTATCTCTGTGTAGCTCTGGTCCAGGGCCTTACCTTACGTTCTCTGTGGTACTACACCACGTTTTGATGTGTTTTTAGCAAGTCAATATGATTGACCTTCTACTGGAAAATAGATGTTTTTATGTATCAAACGTACCCGTTTTTCAGGTTTTATTAGAATATTACCTTATGATGTGTGTGTTGCATTCTCTCTGTGTTTTAGTGCCTTTTTGTCTGTGTGTTTCTCTAGTGTGTGTGTGTGTGTGTGTGCATGTCCATTGCTCCAATGCCATAGATTCTGTATACAGTATTAGGTCCCCTTGAGGTCCTTTGGTATGGCTTTTTGTGGCTATTGACCATAAGCAGGAGAAATACACCGCAGGATAGAAATTCATTATCCTCTAGCTGTGCCAAGAAATATGAGGAACCGGGACCTATTTTAACTTTTTCACTCACCTCATTTCTACTATGAAACAAAATATGGCTATACGTGCAGTGCAGATACCATGCCAACTGCATTGTGTGCTGATGTTGAATTGTTTTCTACTTAAGGACAAATTATGTTCGAATAAAGCTGTGTGCTTTAATGTAGGCTGAATGTGATACATAATACAACAGAATTTTAAACAGAAGAATGTGGTGTCTCTTGAAATAAAGCTACATTTATACTTGAACAGGCTACTGTATTTGCAAGGATAGATGGTGTCTGCTAAGAGTATCAATCTCACTGCTTTCAAGTGGTGATTCGTGTTGCAAGACAATTTACGACAATTCTACAGCCTATCTGAAGTGAGCTGGGTCATTCCAGGAAATGAGTGCCTTTTAGCATCCCTTTGTTATGTTAAGTAAAAAATGTGTAGCGATATTGAATTTTAAAAGCCTGTTACATTAATTGAAGTGCCCTTTAATATAAACCACATTTTTCTAAAGCTTGCATTCAATTCAGGCCTTGGTTTAGTTTCACTTGCACTTATTCAAAATGCTAACGTTTTAGCATTTGTGGCACAAATCCCGTCCAAGTCCTGGTACTGATATTAGCATTTTTTGCACATCATATCCAAATCATCCAAAACATTTAAAATTGATTGTGAGGCTCAACAAAGTCACTTATAGAGAGATTTGAACATGATGTGCAAAGACATTTATAATATCAGTACCATGACTTGAATTGGATTTGTGCACAAATGCTAAAAAGTTAGCATTTGGAAACAGTTCCAGGGAAACTTAACCAAAGCATGGATTTCTGTCAAACCTTGTCCATAGACTGTTTACAGGGTAAGGAAACTGTGTACTTTGTAATTTGGGTGAACTATCCCTTTAAGATGAAATCTTCAATCAGTCAACAGTGAACCCTGTTACTTTATTTGGCACTTAATAGTCTTGTTTATTTTATTAACCACTGCGTGGCCAAACACGACTCCAACACCATCATTAAGTTTTCTGCTGACACAACAGTGGTAGGCCTGATCATCTTCCCTGTAGCTCAGTTGGTAGAGCATGGTGTTTGTAACGCCAGGGTTGTGGGTTCGATTCCCACGGGGGGCCAGCACAGGAAAAAAAAAGATGTTTAGAAATGAAATGTATGCATTCACTACTGTAAATTGCTCTGGATAAGAGTGTCTGCTAAATGACTAAAATGTAAAAATGTAAAATGATGAGACAGCCTATAGGGAGGAGGTCAGAGACTTGACAGTTTGGTGCCAGGACAACAACCTCTCCCTCAATGTGAGCAAGACAAAGGAGCTGATTGTGGACTACAGGAAAAGGCGGGCCAAACAGGCCCCCATTGACGGGGCTGTAGTGGAGCAGGTCAAGAGTTTCACGTTTCTTGGTGTCCACATCACCAACGAACTATCATGGTCCAAACATACCAAGGCAGTCATGAAGAGGGCACAACAAAACCTTTTCCCCCTCAGGAGACTGAAAAGATTTGGCATAGGCTCCCAGATCCTCAAAAGGTTCTACAGCTGCACCATCGAGAGCATCCTGACCGGTTGCATCACCGCCTGGTATGGCAACTGCTCGGCATCTGCTCTGTAAGGCGCTTCAGAGGGTAGTGCGAACGGCCCAGTACGTCACTGGGGCCAAGCTTCCTGCCATCCAGGACCTATATAATAGGCGGTGTCAGAGGAAAGACCATAAAATTGTAGGAGACTCCAGTCACCCAAGTTATAGACTGTTTTCTCTGCTTCTGCACGGCAAGCGGTACCGGAACGCCAAGTCTAGGACCAAAAGGCTACTCAACAGCTTCTACCCCTAAGCCATTAGACTGCTGAACAATTCCTTAAAATTCACCACCAGTCAATTTACATTGACACCCCCCCCCCCTTTGCCCCCACCTACATGTACAGATTACCTCAACCCCTGCATACTGACTCGGGACCGATGTCCCCTGTATATAGCCTCATTATTGTTAAAATTAGGTGAAATCAAAAGTTTGTTTTGACCTGGTTATACTTCTTAAAAGGCAACGAATTGGTGGAATGACCCAGCTGCCAACCGGAAGGTTGCTGGCATCAACATATCAGGGGCTGCATACTGCCGTTGTGCCCTTGAGCAAGGGACCTAAGCCCTAACTGCCCATGGGTCGCTGGTTTGGGGCGCTGCTCTGAGGCTTACCCTCGCTGTAGGCCCACTGCTGATGTAGGGTGTATTGTGCAAGCAACCCAACAGTTAGATTAATACATATCTATTCTCTTCTAATAAATTGAAATGCTATTTTATCCTACCAATGTTTTCTGCCACGCTCTCGGCATAACTCCCTTTCTCCACTATAGTTTATGACCTCAATCAAAAGTTCAGACGGGACGCTGCGCCCTCAGGCAGCACTCAGAAGGAGAGCGATTTAGCTTGTTGTTCCTCCACAGCGGTTTGGGATTTAAGGAATGGGAAGTATAGAATTCCTGGACAGGATGTGGAGGAGTACAGCACAGCCCCTTACGTCGAGTTGCTGGATTGGTTTGTGGGGAAAGACAACTCCAAACTATTTATCCCGCATCTGGAGGAGACCGTGGAAGAAACGCGTTTGGCAAGTCGAAACCTCGCTCATCCAGTGGACCCAAATCGACTTTATCTGTTACTGGTAAGCAACTTTATTTGATTGCATGTTTTGCTTTCTCTATACATGTCAATTTAAAACGCATTTACATGGTGCGATCTGGAATAACTGAATACGACAGTAACTGTAGGTTATGAATTCGCGTCTGATCCGCAGTTATTGGAAGTTTGTAGGACACTTCTTGTTATTAAGCTATAGTCAATGGGTGTCGGGCAGAACATCGTATTTGGACCGCTATACCCTGAAGAGATGCGTGAAGATATTGCGCAAACACGTTCCAAACTAGAAACAGCGGGAGGGATCATTTATTTCTGGGCATGGGCATTCAGAATAGAAAAGGACAAGTTATTATTACGCACACAGTTCGAAATACTTTTCCATTCCATTGCATCATGTTAGACGCACCTTAAGTGGAAACACGTTTATTTTCTTCTGGATAGTGGATAGTGACCCTGGCGTGTCATGGAGAAAGAACAAGAACAGAAGATGGTTAATAACAGGGTCTACTCTGCTGTCTCTTCATCTAGCTTTGTAGTCAGTGTTACATGTCTAGACATGATGTCTGTAAGCCTACCCCCAGCAGTTTTAAATGGGTCGAATCTCTTGTCTGCTCAGCTCAGCAGTTGGTTGTTGTATTCCATAGTATTGAGGGAGCCCCTCAGGGATCATCGTAATTTTTTATTCTTTCCCTCAATAAAAAATAATAATTCCCTCAATATAAAAATGTGTTCCCTAAATGTATTAATTTGTTCCCTCTGATCTCAGCTGCAGATTCGAGTCTATGTCATGCATTGATTAGAGTTGAATTCTACTTCAATCTGGACATGAAATACATATCTTCTTAATTGTTTGAATATATTATTGAGATAATCTCAATCATTTACATACTTTTTACTCCCTTTTCAGAACCGTGATTGATATGGCTGACTTGATAAACGATGGTTCAAATGACAAGCTACTCCTGATTCCTTGTGGATTTGTGTAGCTTATCTCTATAAGAACAACATTCTCATTATGTACAATCAGTGGTGGAAAAAGTAACTAATTGTCATACTTGAGTAAATATAAATATTGACTCAAGTAAAAGTGAAAGTCACACATTAAAAATCCTACTTGAGAAGAAGTCTAAAAGTATTTGGTTTTAAATATACTTAAGTATCAAAAGTAAATGTATTTGCTAAAATATACTTAAGTATCAAAAGTAAGTAAAAGTGCAAATCATTTCAAATTCCTTATATTTAGCAAACCAGATAGCACCATTTCCTTGTTTTTTAAATTTATGGATAGCCAGCGGCACACTAACACTCAGACATCATCATTTACAAACAAAGTATGTTTTTAGTGAGTCCTCCAGATCAGAGGCAGTAGGGATGACCAGGGATGTTCTCTTGATAAGTGTGTGAATTACAAAAATGTTCTGTCCTGCTAAGCATTCAAAATGTAATGAGGTCTTTTGTGTGTCAGGGAAAATGTATGGAGTAAAAAGTACATAATTTTCTTTAGGAATGTAATGAAGTAAAAGTAAAAGTTTATGCTGAAAGAAAAATATGAAGAAAATATAAATACTAAAGTACAGATACCCGCAAAAAACAACTTAAGTAGTACTTTCAAGTATTTTTACTTAAGTACTTTACATCACTGTGTGCAATGACGGTCCCATTCCCACTTCCCAGCTAGCACATAACATTCTGAGAACCATATGTCTCTTAGAGCTTGTTGGGAGGGTGATTGTCCTATGGTTATTTTACATACAACCTTCCCACAACGTTCCCTACAGGTTTTGTCATGGTTCTATTTAAAGTCATGTTCTCAGAACATTAAGAAAACTTTCCATAAAAACCACAAGAAATCATTAGTAATGTTCAAAGAACGTTCTAAGAATGTTATTTTAAAATATATATGCTCCGTTCTCAGGATCAACAAAACTCTCTGCCCTCTGTCTTGTAATCTTAATGAGTGCTTGTTTCCTTTGAAATAAGGTCTGTTTGAAAATACTCAAATTAATAGCTTTGTATGAGTTAAAAAAAAACATGGTAGGTAAGCACCATCCTGGTGGCGCAATGGACTAATTCTAAGGATAGAGAGCAGACGATCATAGTTTCGATTCTCACTGACGCCATGCCACAATAAATAATAAATGTGTTTGCATGATTAATGCCTAAGCAAATACATTTCAAAGTGTCTGTGCTTGGAGTTCAAAACAGTTCACTTAAGCTAGCAGGGTAATTAAAAGTCTTAATGAAACATGCTCTCATAATGTTATTTAATTACCTTCAAATAACCTAGAATTTCCGTTCTCAGAACGTTAATAAAACCTCCAAGGAAAACTTCCGATGAACCATAGAAAAACATTCTCAGAACCTCGCTGCAACCTAAAAATGTACATTCCCAGAACAGGCAAAAATGTTCACTTCCGTTCTCAGAATGTTTAAAAAAAAACATTCAGTTCTAACAGTCAGAAAATGTATGGCTTCTTTCCCAGAACCAATGAGAAACCAAATATGTAAGTTCCCAGAACTTCCAAGGAACCAAATGTGCTGGATTGGCCGATCGACTAACATATTGTAGCCTAAATGTAATTCTACCGAATGGGCACACACTGGTTGAATCAACGTTGTTTCCACGTCATTTCAATGAAATTACGTTGAACCAACGTGGAATAGACGTTAAATTGACGTCTGTTCCCAGTGGGTATTTAGGTAATTACATGCTTCAAATGGTGATGATCACTAACCATTCAAAAGCTTATTTCCATTTTCAGTGTTTTCATATGCCTCTGAATCATAAGGGCAAACATTAGTAATGGTTCTTTAGATACCTACCCTGGCAATTAGCTAATTTCCCAGTGAACGTATTGTCATCACAACAAAGCAAATGGCTTTAGTTATGAACAAAGAACCAGAGCCATTGTAACGGCTGTCTTCAGGTAGAGAGGACCAAAACACAGCAGGAATGTGGATGCTCATCTTGAATATTTATTTTAAATAAAGTGAACACCAAAACGACGAACGACAGTTTAACAGGCTATACACTTAACAGCAGTGCTAAAGACAACTACCCACAATTAACAAACAAAACACATCTCTATATATAGGACTCTCAATCAAAGGCAACTACAAACACCTGCCTTCAATTGAGAGTCCAACACCCAATTACCTAACATAGAAAATACTAAACTAGAAAGAACATAGAAATACAAAAACATAGAACATAACCCAAAACCCGGAAATAATAAATCAAACACCCTTCTAAACAAACCACCACCCCGAACCACATAAAACAAATACCCTCTGCCACGTCCTGACCAAACTACAATCACAAATAACCCCTATACTGGTCAGGACGTGACAGCCATTTTAAACCATCTTTCTGTGCCTGGTAGGCTATGTTCACCTGGCTATAGCGCAGGGATGAGTGTGCATCATTTCACCTATTAACACCGAAGCCTCTTGGAAATGAAGGACAAAAAATGTTCATGCCTTTCCTTTCTGCCTCCTATGAGTCATATGCACGATTGTAAATAACATAATCACATCCAGGAGCTTGGCTGCACCATGTTTTACTGGACGTACAGTACCAGTCAAAAGTTTGGACACAAGGGTTTTTCTTTATTTTCACTATGTTCTACATGGTAGAATAGCAGTGAAGACATCACAACTATGAAATAACACATATGGAATCATGTAGTAACTAAAAAAGTGTTAAACAAATCAAAATCTATTTTATATTTGACATTCTTCAAGGTAGCCATAATTTGCCTTGATGACAGCTTTGCACACTCTTGGCATTCTCTCAACCAGCTTTACCTGGAATGCTTTTCCAACAGTCTTGAAGGAGTTCCCACATATGCTGAACACTTGTTGGCTGCTTTTCCTTCACTCTGCGGTCCAACTCATCCCATCATGTGGTAGCCATGCAGGTTAAGTGTGCCTTGAATTCTAAATAAATCACAGACAGTGTCACCAGCAAAGCACCATCACACCTCCTCCTCCATGCTTCACGGTGGGAACCACATATGTGGAGATAATCCGTTTGCCTACTCTGCGTCTCACAAAGACACGGCAGTTGGAACCAACAATCTCAAATTTGGACTCATCAGACCAAAGGACAGATTTCCACCAGTCTAATGTCCATTGCTCATGTTTCTAGGCCCAAGCAAGTCTCTTCTTCTTATTGGGGTTCTTTAGTAGTGGTTTCTTTGCAGCAATACTCTGGGTCTTCCTTTCCTGTGGGTGTCCTCGTGAGAGCCAGTTTCATTTTAGCGCATGATGGTTTTTGCGACTGCACTTGAAGAAACTTTGAAAGTTCTTGACATTTTCCAAACTGACTGACCTTCATGTCATAAAGTAATGATGGGCTGTCATTTCTCTTTGCTTATTTGAGCTGTTCTTGCCATAATATGGACTTGGTCTTTTACCAAATAGGGCTATCTTCTGCATACCACCCCTACCTTATCACAACACAACTGATTGGCTCAAATGTATTAAGAAGGTAAGAAATTCCCCAAATTAACTTTTAACAAGGCACACCTGTTAATTGAAATGCATTCCAGGTGACTACCTCATGAAGCTGGTTGAGAGTATGCCAAGTGTGTGCAAAGCTGCCATCAAGGCAAAGTGTGGCTACTTTGAAGAATCTCAAATATAAAACATATTTTGATTTGTTTAATACTTTTTTGGTTACTACATGATTCCATATGTGTTATTTCATAGTTGTGATGTCTTCACTACATTTATTTAACTAGGCAAGTCAGTTAAGAACACATTCTTATTTTACAATGACGGCCTACCCCGGCTAAACCCTCCCCTAACCCGGACGACACTGGGCCAATTGTGCGCCACCCTATGGGACTCCCGATCACGGCCGGTTGTGATACAGCCCGGGATCGAAACAGGGTCTGTAGTGACGCTGACTTTGGTCACCAGCTGTACGGTGTTTCCTCGGACACTTTAGCTTTCGGGTTAAGAGAGCAGTGTGTCAAGAAGCGGTGCTCCTACCCCCACCCCAAGAGAGCAGTGTGTCAAGAAGTGGTGCTCCTACCCCCACCCCAAGAGAGCAGTGTGTCAAGAAGCGGTGCTCCTACCCCCACCCCAAGAGAGCAGTGTGTCAAGAAGCGGTGCTCCTACCCCCACCCCAAGAGAGCAGTGTGTCAAGAAGCGGTGCGGCTTGGTGGGGTCATGTTTCGGAGGACGCATGGCTCTCGAAACCTTCGCCTCTCCCGAGTCCGTACGGGAGTTGCAGCGATGGGACAAGTGACTTTAACTACCAATTGGGGAGAAAAAGGGGTAAAAAGTACCACAAAAAAATAAAAATAATACAGAATGCCATTTTTAGGCCTATTTATTATACATGATAATCGGTACGATAATGAATCAATGTGTATATAAAGCATGAACTATTCATAAACATTGATCATATGTATTACTATGTCTATATGTCACCCCCCCCAAAAAAGTTGACTATGTTTCGAAAAGTGACTTCATTACCTACTTGTAGGTGATTGGTATTCTGCAGTCTAATTAACCCAATCACCTGTCCACCTCTGTCCTTCTGTGTGTCAAGTTGTTGCCCTGCCTATGATGTATCGAACTCTCCATCTTCCCCGTAAGGGTCAGGAGATGATGCCACACCCTCGGACTCACCTTCTGTTGCTGCTGGCAGCGATATGTGTGGCAGAGCCCCTTACCACCCCCAATGGCAGCGACAACGAGGTCCTGAAACACACAGAGGCGTCACTCACCAAGAGCCAGGTCAGTGACTGTCTGTGTGTCTGGAACCCTCTTCCACATCAGGGCCAGAGTTCGCTAGGCTGGTTAAACCAGACTGAACGTGGCACTCAATGGTCAAAAGTAGCAAAATCAGCCTGGGCGTTAGACTTTCTGTTTCTTCATTAAAACAATGTTAGAACATTATTTGGAAGTCGGCTGAAGCTAAATCAGCCTGGCGCCCAGGGTATAGGAACCTGTGGGAAAGTGTCGAGTTAAGATTTGAAGTGACGTGACTTGTTTGTCAATGTTTTCTCTGCGGCTTTTCATTCTTTGAGTAAAGAATATCATCCGGTACTCTCCTGCTTTTTGAGTTGAAGTGGTGCGAGTCATTTTGAGTAGACCTGTTCCTCTCTTCTCAGAACCTAGAGATTGAGAACGCCATTGGGAACTTTAGTAGAACTGAGCAAGGGGATGGACCGGCCGCAAGTGAGTGTCTCAAAATATTGAGCCTATCATTGTGTTGTTATTGAATGCTAAGCATCTGTAATCTTCTTGTCTATCTCATTTTCCTTCTGTCTCGCTCTACCGCTCTCCCTGCCACCCACCTTTCCCCTCCACTTACTGCAATCTCCGTATTCTCCGCTTATCCATCTCTTTTTCCTCAGCCCTGGCAGCCTCTTTCACCACCACATCTACCCCAGCCCCAGCTCCTACCCCCGCCCCTCCGTGCCCAGGTAATCGGGTAGTGTTGGTGGGCAGCGAGGGCTGTGGATGCCCTGTCGGCATGGTGAATATTGCAGGAGAGAACTGCAGCTGCCCTGTGGGTTACACTCTGCAGCGGGCAGCGGGGTGCCTAGGTGAGTCTATAGAGATGTACTAGAACTCTCCTATTACTTCCAAATGGTGAAAGCCCTCAATGGCACTGCCCATGCTAAAACATGCTTTGGTCCAAGTGCACCCTCCGTCTAACTCAGTAAAGAGCATACGCCTACAGACCACCAGTGGTATGGTCTGTGCCACTTTTAACATGGAATCTACTGTGCTGCTCTTTTATATTGCGTCTCTCGTTCTGTATCAGATGTAGATGAGTGTAAAGGCGAGGGTCCAGGACCATGCAGTCTCCATGCCAACTGCACAAACACACCCGGCTCATACCTGTGCAAATGTCTCCGTGGTTACCTGATGGGTGCAGGAGGATGCCAAGGTGAGTGTGTGTGTGTGGCTTTAGCATTTGCGCTTGAGAGTTATGTGATGTTCACTGTGTTATGTGTTTATTCATGTGTGTGTTTCAGATATTGATGAGTGTGCTCTAGCTGAAGTGACAGGGCTGCAGGCGTGTGGGTCTGGGGCAGACTGCAGGAACACCCTTGGATCCTTCTCTTGTTCCTGTCCAGTTGGAAACGTTATGGCTCTTGACGGACACAGCTGTGTGGGTGAGGTCTTTGTTGCGCGAGTGAACGTTATCTGTGTGTGTGGACGTGTTCAAGGATACTTGTGGAGACCAGAAGTCCACAGAAAAAATTTGACCAACGGGGGACATTTTCTAGGCCCCACAAAGTCAAATGCTATTTCTAGGGGGTTTAGGGTTAAGGTTAGTATTAGTGTCTGAATTGTGTGTCCCCACAAGATCAGTTGTGCGAGACTGTGTGTGTGTGTGTGTGTGTGTGTGTGTGTGTGTGTGTGTACGTTTTTAGATATTGATGTGTGAATGATATGTGTATCTGTCTCAGACGTTGATGAGTGCAGCTTTGAGGAGCAGTGTCGCAGGGAGCTGGGGAACGTGTGTGTGAACACCCCTGGTAGCTTCGTGTGTCAGTGTCAGCCTGGCTTCAGAGCAGAGGTCCCAGCCTGCATCGGTGAGTTGTTCTCTTCTGGTTGCTGTTATTGTCTCAGTATGTGTCAAATCTTATTCAGACTGAGGCTGACAATGTAATTCAATTGTAATGACGTTTTGTGAACGGATCAGATTGTCCGAAGCGTCGAACACAGGCGGTAGGCATAAAATGAACAGACCAAAGGCAGTGGTTCCTTTTCTTTTGTGTCGTTTACTAAAACGGGTCTTCTTTCGCCTGACAAAATAACTCAAGTACAGGGTAACGTCCAACGTTAAAACACCAGCGTAACAAAACAAATAAACATTACCTAAGCCGTTGACCAAAAGGCCGTGGCCAAAAATGAAAGCAAAACAACAAATGGCTACTCCTGTCTTAGACGATCGTCTACACGTAACAGTTACAGGAGGAACACTTCTCTCTACCTAAAGCCTGCCTCGGTTAACAGAGAGACAATGTGCCCAGTCACAGAAGCTTTCTCTGAGGTAGGTAAAACTGACGTCCTCACAGGTCCCCGTCTCTACTCCCAATCCTCCCCCAGCTCCTCTCCTGGCACACCTATATAGAGGAAGACACAAAGCAATTAGTGGGCCCAGCTGTGTACTAATTGGCTTTACACTGAGTACCTCTCCCCTGAGGAGGATGCTGTCGTGTCTTCTTCCTCCGGCTGGTCATTGAACTCTCACAGTATATTAAAGGCCCAGTGGAGTATATTTTACAGTATATATTATATACATTCCCACGCTATGAGGTTGGAATAATACTGTGAAATTGTGAAAATGATGATAATGGCCTTTTAGTGTAAGTGCTGTTAGTGTCCAAACCTCTCTGCCAGCAACGGCTACTTTTCAGTTTTCCCCTCCCCGCTCAGGTCACTCCCAGAGAGTCCCAGTAAATTCTTGCTTGAGAAATTGCTCTTTGCTAAGAAGCTATTTTTGTTTCTTTTTGACCATTTTAATTGAGAAGAAAAATCACAGTATGGTACTTCATTGTTAACCAAAGATTATTTGATATTGAGGTAAAAACGTCTGCATTGGACCTTTAAAGGCCCAACGAGTTGTTTTTATATCAATATCAAATCATTTCTGGGTAACAATTAAAAGCCTTACTGTAATAGATTTCCATTGAAATCTGCAAAAATTGCTTTTTTTTGTTGCAAAAAACGGTTTCACAAGCAATAATTTTGCTAGGACTGTCTGGGAGGGGTCAGAGTGGAGAGGGGAAAACTGGCTGCTATTGGCAGAGAGGTTTAGAATTGTTTTTGTTATTTGTCTATTAACCAATTTACCGCATGGTGATGTCACCATGGAAAGCCAAAACTCCTGCCTCTGCAAACCTGCTGATTAGAAGGTCCCATGTTAGACAAATATCTCACCATTTGCATGTTTTAAGGGCAAATGTTTGTTTTTAAGGGTGAAAGTAGTTTTTCCCACTGGATGTATTTTTCTTATAATGCCTTGAGCATTAATGTACAAGAATTCAAACGAACATAATTTTCATCGCGATATATTGGCTATACTTTTACATAAAATACCACATGATACCATCAGTTAGTTGTTACTGTTATAATACCACATGATACCATCAGCTAGGTAATACTGTTATAATACCACATGATACCATCAGCTAGTTGTTACTGTTATAATACCACATGATACCATCAGCTAGTTGTTACTGTTATAATACCACATGATACCATCAGTTAGGTAATACTGTTATAATACCACATGATATCATCAGTTAGTTGTTACTGTTATAATACCACATGATACCATCAGCTAGTTGTTACTGTTATAATACCACATGATATCATTAGTTAGGAAATACTGTTACAATACCACATGATATCATCAGTTAGTTGTTACTGTTATAATACCACATGATACCATCAGTTAGTTGTTACTGTTATAATACCACATGATATCATTAGTTAGGAAATACTGTTATAATACCACATGATACCATCAGCTAGTTGTTACTGTTATAATACCACATGATACCATCAGCTAGTTGTTACTGTTATAATACCACATGATATCATTAGTTAGGAAATACTGTTACAATACCACATGATATCATCAGTTAGTTGTTACTGTTATAATACCACATGATACCATCAGTTAGTTGTTACTGTTATAATACCACATGATATCATTAGTTAGGAAATACTGTTATAATACCACATGATACCATCAGCTAGTTGTTACTGTTATAATACCACATGATACCATCAGTTAGTTGTTACTGTTATAATACCACATGATATCATTAGTTAGGAAATACTGTTATAATACCACATGATACCATCAGCTAGTTGTTACTGTTATAATACCACATGATACCATCAGCTTGTTGTTACTGTTATAATACCACATGATATCATTAGTTAGGAAATACTGTTATAATACCACATGATATCATCAGTTAGTTGTTACTGTTATAATACCACATGATACCATCAGTTAGTTGTTACTGTTATAATACCACATGATATCATTAGTTAGGAAATACTGTTATAATACCACATGATACCATCAGCTAGTTGTTACTGTTATAATACCACATGATATCATCAGTTAGGTAATACTGTTATAATACCACATGATATCATCAGCTAGTTGTTACTGTTATAATACCACATGATACCATCAGTTAGTTGTTACTGTTGTAATACCACATGATACTATCAGCTAGTTGTTACTGTTATAATACCACATGATACCATCAGCTAGTTGTTACTGTTATAATACCACATTATATCAATCAGTTAGGTAATACTGTTATAATACCACATGATACCATCAGCTAGTTGTTACTGTTATAATACCACATGATACCATCAGTTAGTTGTTGCTGTTATAATACCACATGATATCATCAGTTAGTTGTTACTGTTATAATACCACATGATACTGGTATGATAATGTATCACTATTGTTGTCTCTTGCTCAGCACTTGAGGTTTTGTCATGTCAGCTACGTTTGGTGGCAATGGTATCACAATGTTTAAATGACCCAGAGCCAAGGAGCCAAATTATGAAAATAAATGATTGTAACTTTTAATATTGTAAGAATTATAAATGAATGATGCAGATACAAATGTTATAGTCTTGGGGTCCAGTAGAGTCCCAAATACGTTGTAAACAGATATAATCTGGGCACCATTAGATTGTTCAGATGTTTTGAGAGGAACCGAATGGCCATGTACAAATATGGGTGTTACTGTAATTATTGGTTACATACACTACCATTCAAAAGTTTGGGGTCACTTAGAAATGTCCTTGTTTTTGAAAGAAAAACACATTGTTTGTCAAATTGATCAGAAGTACAGTGTACACAGCGGTAATGTTGTAAATTACAATTGCAGCTGGAAACGGCAGATTTGTAGATTTTTGGGGGAATATCTACGTAGGCGTACAGAGGCCCACTATCAGCAACCTTCACTCCTGTGTTCCAATTGCACGTTGTGTTAGCTAATCCAAGATGATCATTTTAAAAGGCTAATTGAGCATTAGAAAACCCTTTTGCAATTATGTTAGCACAGCTGAAAACAGATGTTCTGATTAATGAAGCAATACAACTGTCATTCTTTAGTCTTGTTGAGTATCTGGAGTATCAGCATTTGTGGGTTCGATTACAGGCTCAAAATGGCCAGAAACAAAGTACTTTCTTCTGAAACTCGTCAGTCTATTCTTGTTCTGAGAAATGAAGGCTATTCCATGCGAGAAATTGGCAAGAAACTGAAGATCTCGTACAACGCTGTGTACTACTCCCCTCACAGAACAGCGCAAACTGTCTCTAACCAGAATAGAAAGAGGAGTGGGAGGCCCCGGTGCACAACTGAGCAAGAGGACAAGTACATTAGAATGTCTAGTTTGAGAAACAGACGCCTCACACGTCCTCAACTGGCAGCTTCATTATATAGTACCCGCAAAACACCAGTCTCAACGTCAACAGTGAAGAGGCGACTCCGGGATGCTGGCCTTCTAGGCAGAGTTGCAAAGAAAAAGCCATATCTCAGACTGGCCAATAAAAATAAAAGATTAATGGGCAAAAGAACACAGACACTGGACAGAGGAACTCTGCCTAGAAGGCTTGCATCCCGGTTAGGTTAGCATGTCTTGCGGGAATGATACTGTATTTGTGTCACTGTCCAAATACTTTTGGAGCTCACTGTATTGTCTTCCACTGTGCCTGTCCGTAAATACCGGGCTCGAACCAGTGATCCTCTGCTCGCAAATAAACGTGACCATCCTCCTTGAAACTTTACTAACCGTTTGAGCTATACCGAAGGTAGCAATTGGATAGCTCCATCGGCGACATTTCAAGCTAGCCGTGGAGTGAGTTTACGGTACATTCTTAACTCCCTTACATTAGCGTGTTAATAGCAGACCCTGCACAAGAAAAATGGGTGTGCAGTAGGTTGATAACGATATCAGCCAAATATGTTGGGTTGAAACATTTAAAACAACATTCCTAGCTAATTAGACATGAGTAATTAAGTGAATGGACGAGATTAAAAAAGGCAAATTGGGGCTAATTTGAATGGGTGCCAACAGCAGATTCTTACGTGTGTAACCCAGTAGACCCTTCATGACTGCCCTGAAAAGCTTCCGGTTTGTGGACCTATGGCTCACGGTTCACGCTGGATGCTTGATTTACTGGTCCTTTGGGGTCCATGCAGGACCACCCTAAAACTGACTTGTCTTCTGAGATGTAAGTATTTCTTAATTTCTTTCTTTCTTTCTTTCACAGATGTGGATGAGTGTATGGAAACTCCAGAGGTGTGTGCTGGTCAGGGTGTGTGTGAGAACACTCTTGGGAGTTATAAGTGTGTCTGCCAAAGAGGTTACCGGGGCAATGGCACATACTGTGAAGGTAAGAAGCAATGTCATTGCACAACATAACTTAACATTTCTGTGGAAAATGTATTTTAGATTTAGAGAGTTTAATAGTCACAGGGTTGCAGATGCAATTTGATGTTGATTTGTTGATAATCACTTGTGTCCCCTCTCTCTCTCCGTCCCTCTCTCTCTTTCTGTCTCTCTACTCCAGATGAGAATGAGTGTGCATCGGGGCGACACGGTTGTGATACTAATGCTCGCTGTGGGAACATCATTGGCTCCTACTTCTGCCAGTGTTACCAGGGCTTCAATGGGGATGGCTACTCTTGCTTCGGTGGGTGAGACAGAAGCAGATGGCTTGTGTGTGTGGAAGTGTGTGGATGTCTGTGCGTGTGTGCTCAAGGTGTTGCTGTACGTACCATTGTTTTACTGTGCTCTACTACAGTGTATTATTATGGATGTCTGTTGATTGCCATGGTTACAGATGTTGATGAGTGTGCCCTGAGCAATGGTCACTGTGAGCACAACTGCACCAACGAGCCAGGAGGCTACGGCTGCCACTGTGGCACAGGCTACCAGCTAGCCCAGGACGGACACAACTGCACAGGTAAACTACAGTACTGCACAGGTAAACTACAGTACTGCACAGTAAACGACAGTACTGCACTTGTAAACTACAATACTACACAGGTTAAAGGTCCAATGCAGCTGTTTTTATCTCAATATCCAATCATTTCTGGGTAACAATTAAGTACTTTACTGTCATTGTTTTCGATATTGTTTTCGATATGTAAGGCCAAAACTCCATCCCACCAAAACAGGATGAAATTTCAGGCGGTCTTTTCAAACAGCTCTTACACTAAAAGGGCAATATCATCGTTTTCACAATGTGACAGTATTATTCCAACCTCATAGTGTGGAAATATATATAATACACAGGGAGGTCACATTTTTCACTGCACTGGGCCTTTAATACAATACACCACAGGTTAACTACAGTACTGCACTGGTAAACAACAGTACTAAACAGGTCGACTACAGCACTGCACAATTACTAGAGGATGCTACTCCATGTACAGGTAAAGAGCATATCGCTATTAACACAGACAGACAGAATGCTCTCCTTTGTGTACTCATAAAGAGTATACTACCCTTAACATATAAAGAGCACATAGCTAGTTAACTACCTACAGTACACTACATAGCTAATGAATACGCACTAACCTGAATCTCCTCCCTGCCCTTGGTCCCCCAGACGTTGATGAGTGTGTGGTGCAGAACGGGACGTGTGAGCAGGTGTGCACCAACACGCAGGGCTCCTTCCTGTGTTCCTGCCTACCTGGCTACCAGCTTCATATTGACCGCCACAGCTGTGTAGGTCAGTAGTCAGTGGGCCACTAAGATCCGGTTCAGCCTTGTTCTGGCCCAGTTCTGCTACTGTAAAACCACCTCGGAAAAGCATAGTGTGGAGTAGGATGGTAATCTATCCAACTAGATAGTATGTTAGCAGTAAAGTAGTCAGCCTAGACTCCCTAGAGTATTGTCTTTTATCCGGGCTTACTTTCAGTTTTTGTGAAATGCACTTTTTTCAGCTTGTTATGTATCTGTTTGATGCCGCTAACACAATTTGTAAGTTGGTGTGTGTTCTCTGTGTGTGTGTGTTAGATATTGACGAGTGTAAGCTCCAGAACGGGGGCTGCTCCCACACCTGCACCAACACACCAGGGGGACACACGTGTGCCTGTCCCGCCCCTCTACTGCTGCACTCGGACAATACCAGCTGTGTCAGTACGTCCCCCACCTTTGCCTCACCTCACTGTGTGTGTGTGTGTGTGTGTGTGTGTGTGTGTGTGTGTGTGTGTGTGTGTGTGTGTGTGTGTGTGTGTGTGTGTGTGTGTGTGTGTGTGTGTGTGTGTGTGTGTGTTTGTTTTGAATTTATCACGGTGCTCCACAAAGAAACCCAGACCGACAGTGTGCATGACCGCATCCTTATTTTTGACTATGTCGGTGTGGTATTGTACTCGTGTCAACTTTCCGTCAAGTGATTTCTCACAGCACTACACAGAGAAACTCAGACCTACATTTCCAGAAGTCGGGGTTCAACATACACGAGAGTGTGTTGTGAGTGAGTAGACCAGTTGTGTGTCTCTGCCCCTGTCTCCTGTCTCCTGCGTACTACGTTACGTAGTGTGTGCTTTCTCTCCTGGGTAGATGTGACGTCGTGCGACTTTAGGAGAGGCGGCTGTGACCACGTGTGTACTGTACGCGCCGAGGGGCTTCTCTACTGTAGCTGCAGTGCAGGATGGGAACTGGGCAAAGACCTGAGGAGTTGCCTGGGTGAGAAAGTCTTATTCCTTCCCTCTATTTGTCTTTCCTCTTGCTTTTTCCCTTCAAGGTCACCTGCTTCTTGATATAAATAAAAATATTTAAAAAACAGTCCAGTCTGTGAAAATATGTATGAGACACTTCCTTTACTTTGGGGTTAAAACAACAGGCTTATATGTACAGAACACCTCCAAATATGAACTTCCATGTTTCTGTTTCTCTGCCCCTGTCTTCTCCTTCTCTGTCTGGCTGCTTGTCTGACACTGGGCGGTTTCTCTCCTCTGTCTCAGATGTGAATGAGTGTGGGGACTTCACTAACGGTGGTTGTGAGCAGCTGTGTCAGAACCACCCTGGTGGCTTTAACTGCAGCTGCAGGGAGGGCTATGTAGCTCGTACCGACGACCCCACCAAGTGCCAACGTGAGTCTACTGTATATCCCACTGCCGGAACTCTGAGAAGTACTATAATGAGTAAATAAAAAGTAACTGAAAAAGCGTATGTAATGGACAAATGACTGGTTCCTACTTATCATTCCATATTAGGCTATTATATTTGTGTAGAGGCATCTACCACGGTTATGTAGCCTCTCCTAAAGTCGCTCGTGGCCACTAGTTCTGCATCGTTTAGTATTGATGTGCACTCAGCACATACACTATATTTGTTCCATTTTGTTTTTTTCTCCCGACGGCTCACCATTAAAACTGGTTAAAGAGGGAAATGATGCCTTTGCAGCCTGAATGGAGGATGCTTTATTTCCGAGCCGGTCCACAAGGGACACGAGTTTATTACCGGGAATGCACGTCTAACGGTAGTGCAGATCTAGCGCCAACTATCAGCTGCCGAGGCTAATGATTATGTTGCCCGTGATCTAGTTTCAATCTCTTGCTCTCAACCTATATTTGTCTCTCTGTCTCTGTCTCTGTCTCTCTCTCTCTCTGTCTCTCTCTCTCTCTGTCTCTGTCTCTCTGTCTCTCTGTCTCTGTCTCTGTCTCTGTCTCTGTCTCTCTCTCTGTCTCTCTCTCTCTCTCTGTCTCTGTCTCTCTGTCTCTCTCTGCGCCTGTCCAGCGGTGTGTGACCCCCCATGTCAGAACTATGGAGCGTGTGTGGCCCCTCACTCTTGTGACTGTCCTGCAGGTTACCCTGGTCCTGGCTGTTCAGGTACGTGTGTATGTATGTATTGGGGCCTAAATCCACACACATATACTATAGACACATGTAGTATATGTACTGAACAAAAATATCAACGCAACATGCAACAATTCATTTCAAAGATTTTACTGCGTTACAGTTCATATAAGGAAATCAGTCAATTGAAATAAATAAATTAGGCCCTAATCTATGGATTTCACATGACTGGGTAGTGGTGTGCCATGGCTGGGTCTTGGCGGGCATAGGCACACCCACTGGGTAGCCAGGTCTAGCCAATCAGAATTAGTTATTTCCAACAAAAGGGCATTATTACAGACATAAATACTCCTCAGCACCATTGTATGCTCCCTCAAAACTTGAGACATCTGTGGCGTTGTGTTGTCTGACAAAACTGCACATTTTAGAGTGGCTTTTTATTGTCCCCAGCACAAGGTGCACCTGTGTAATGATCATGCTGTTTAATCAGTTTCTTGTTATACCACACCCGTCAGGTGAATGGATTATCTTGGCAGAAGAGAAATGCTCACTAACAGGGATGTAAACAAATTTGTACACAGAATTTGAGAAAAATACGCTTTTTGTGCGTATGAAAAATGTCTGCGATTTTTATTGATTTATTTCAGCTCATGAAACATGATACGAACACTTTACGTGTTGCGTTTATATTTTTGTTCAGTGTAGTAAGTGTTCTTAACATTGTGACATGACGTGAATAACATGTTTGTTGTGTTGTTGTGTGTTTCAGCCATGTGCTCCCCGCCCTGTGCCCATGGAGGAACATGTATGCGCTGGAACATGTGTCTCTGCCCACCTGGCTGGACGGGGACTGGCTGTCACACAGGTACACTGTCCCCGTCACGCTGGCTGCATCTGGAATGGCACCTTATTCCCTGTACAGGGCTCTGGTCAAAAGTAGTGCACTATATAAGGGAATAGGGTACCATTTCAGACGTAGCCAATGTCAGTCCCCCACCCTGACACATACTGTGGCACTTTTCATCTCCCTCCATCTCTCTTCCTCCCTCCCATTCTCTCTCATCCCCCTTTCTTGTCCCCCTCTCTCTCTCCCTCTCGCTCTATCCCCTCTCTTTCTCTCTCTATCCCATCTCTCTCTCTCTTTCTCTCTCTACCCCCCCCCCCCTCTCTCTCTCTCTCTATCCCCTTCTCTCTCTCACTCTCTCTCTCTATACCCCCGCTCTCTCTCGCTCTCTCTCTCACACTCTCCCTAGCTGTGTGTGAGCTGCCCTGTGCTAACGGTGGTCGCTGTGTGGGTCCGGAGACCTGCCATTGCCCCTCGGACTACACCGGCCCTCAGTGCCTCTCGCGTAAGTAGACTAACAAACTACCTGAATGCATCCAGCACACCAACACCACTGGACACATGAGTGCCATTTTATGGGGCGCTGTTTGTGTCCAATGTTCCGTCTTGTTTTTTTCGGCACATAGCACATTTCAGGTCTGCTGAGCACAGACTTGAACATTGAAAATTCTGTGCAACTTCCAGTGTGCGTTTACTGTGAACACTGAGGCTTTACCCGCTTTAAGTTACAGCTTCAGACAGTGGTCAAGTAGGCTACTGTGGCTATTTGATCATAATGTTGGTCTACCAGAGTGTCCTACCGTCAAAAACAATGGAGAAAATGCATCCCATAACATTTTAACATGGAAATAGCTGTTCTATCATTCAGCCTACTGTAGCAGAAAATGTGTGGTGTTCAATGTAGGTTCTACATTCCATGAGACTTTAGAAAAAAACATGCAGGGCTTGACATTAACCTTTTTATCCACTTGTCCTTCAGACAAGGAGGTGACTGAAAATGTTGTGTTGTTTGATGCAAGAAACCACTTTACAAAATAAAATGCATTATTATTCCAATACCATTATTACAGAGAATCAGACAAATGATGATACCCTCTGCCTATTGGCTTATTCAAGATCGTATCAAAATACAACACTGCCCCCAACACAGTCCTCTTCAAATTGAATGGCACAGATCCATATATGGCAATGGTCTATTTGCATATATGCCTACTTCAGCTCTGATTGGTTATGCTGCACCGGTCTGTGTAGAGTAGGGGCTGAGTTTGGCCTCCCGAGTGGCACAGCGGTCTGAGGCACTGCATCGCAGTGCTTGAGGCGTCACTACAGACCCGGGTTTGATCTTAGGCTGTGTCACAGCCGGCCGCGACCGGGAGACCCATGAGGTGGCGCACAATTTGCCCAGCCTGTCTGTATGTCGTCCGGATAAGGGAAGGGTTTGGCTGGCCAGGATGTCCTCGTCCCATCGCAATCTAGCAACTCCTTGTGGCAGGCCGGGCGCATACGCGCTGACTTCGGTCGCCAGTTGTACGTTGTTTCCTCCGACACGTTGGTGCGGCTGGCTTCTGGGTTAAGCGAGCAGTGTGTCAAGAAGCGGTGCGACTTGGCAGGGTCGTGTTTCAGAGGAAGCATGGCTCTCGACCTTCGCTTCTCTCGAGTCCTTACCAGAGTTGCAGGGATGGGACAAGACTGTAACTACCAATTGGGGAGAAAAAGGGGTGAAAAGTACAAAAACGAAAAAAGGGGCTGAGTTGTTAGTGTCAAGGCAATAGCATCCCACTCCGATGCCGTCTGCCTACAACAAAAGTACTTACTTAGTTCGTTTTGCTTACTAAGTCTTGCATAGTTTGTTTTGTTTCGGGTATGTTGTATTGAAAGTGGCTAATATTGTGCTGAAACGTTGGTAGTGTTAACTAAGAGGGAAAACTCTTGAAAGTTGAGTGAAGTTCAGTCTTGTGCTTCTCTGTGCAGTTTAGAGGGAACATTGTTTGTAACGTGCTATATTTAATTTTTTTAAAAGAATTTCCGTGCCACAAATATACAGTATAATAATAATATGCCATTTAGCAGACGCTTTTATCCAAAGCTACTTACAGTCACACATTTTACATATATATGTGTCTGTGTGTGACGTGTGTGTCTGTGTGTGGTGTGTGGTGTGTGTGTGTGTTCTAGCTCTGTGCACACCAGCCTGTCAGAACGGAGGGAGGTGCGTAGATGTCAACAAATGCACGTGTGTCGGAGGATGGCAAGGCGCTCGCTGCCAGATAGGTAAATAAGATAAGGATATGCTGCCCTCTAGTGGTGAAAGTACTGTATCTCAGTACTACAATGTGAAGGCATCACTCACTGTGTGTGTTTTCCACCCAGAGCCTGTGCAGTGCCAAAAGCCCTGTAAAAATGGTGGCGTGTGTGTGGGCCTCAACAGATGTCGTTGTGCCAGTGACTTTACTGGGAGTCTCTGTGAGACAGGTGAGTGTGTGCGTGTGTGTAAGTGCGTGCACGTGCGTGCACATGCCTGCGTGTGAAAGACAGACAGGGATGTGTGTGTTAATGTGCTTGTACAGTATGACGCAGGTGACTCTGTGTGAGAATAATACATCTAGATGTGTGTGTGTTGTGTCTGTAGCGGTGACCACCCCCTGTGTGCCCCCTTGTCAACACGGTGCCACCTGTAGTCCTCACAACAAGTGCATCTGTCCAGAGGGCACGGCCGGGATCCGCTGTGAGAGGCTGTGAGTACCAACCAGCCAACCCAGCACCAACAAGCTGCACGGCATTCCTTATTTGTCGGCAGTGTAGCGCGCAGCGCTGCAGCACGCCTTTGAATGAATCCCGGCCTGAGTTTTTCTCTGTTTGTTTGTGTGTGTTGATCAGGACGTGTCCTGTGGTCACTACTGTGGTCAGTATGGCCCGTGCCGTCAGGAAGGGTGTGAGGGAGAGTTACGTTGACCGCTGTGGACCCCTGGGAGTTCAGCTCTGCACCAAGTACAGGTGACAGATTTCACACACTTGGACGCACGCACGCACGCTCGCTCGCTCGCTCACTCACTCACTCCTTTATATAACACACAACCAAACCATCACTCAGACATACTGCACTACACACACTATCCCTCAGTCTGACTGTTCTCTGTGGTTGCAGGATCAACCAGGCGCGTGTGTATCTGCAAGCTTACAGGGTGGGCTATAGGGTCCAATGTCCCGAGAAGAATGGGAGATGAACTGTTGCCCTGGTTACCAAGGCCCCACATCCCCTGGGAAGCTCCACACACATGGTCTCTGTGAATGGTAAAAAAAGACACTTGTGATAAGAGGCTGTTTGATTCACAACTCAATAGGAAAATCAACCAATAGAGTTCATACTCATGAGCTGACCCCAAACATTGACCAAACGAGCCAACACCGGACATGTCTCAGATTTCCTCAGTATCTGCACTGTAGTTTATGCAATATCCCAAACCTCTTTTCCATGAGCTATGTCCTCGAAATTGAACATTTTCATTTTTATATGTTGTTTTTAATGCTCCTGTATGGCAGCTGAACGTTAGTAAAACATTTTGTTGGATTATTGCCTTTGGATTATTCTTATTATTGGATTATTGAGATATACAATACTGCTTCTTTTTCTTTATTCTTCCGAAGCTTAAAAAAGTTTCTAGCACAAGACATGGTAACAGTAAAATACAAAGAAGTCACTTATTTTAATGCTAAGAGAAACGGAGGCATTCCATGGCTTTAATACATGATCAATCCAGAAGAAACAATCATAATCAATTATCAATAGAGGTTTTTATTATTTTCTGGTCAGGTCAAAGGGTTTTTCTGGAAAGGCGGGCGGGAGGAGGCGAGATCAGGTGGGAACATGTTAGCCTGAACAACAGACACAACTCGGCCAAGGTAACCTGTCTAAATGACTAGCGCTCACATCTGTAGCCATGAAAAGCTTTGAAAGGCTGGTCATGGCTCACAACAACACCATAATCCCAGACACGCTGGACCCACTCCAATTCGCATACCGCCCCAACAGATCCACAGACGACGTAATCTCTATTGCACTCTACACTGCCCTCTCCCACCTGGACAAGAGGAACACCTACAGTATGTAAGAATGCTGTTCATTGACTACAGCTCAGTGTTCAACACCATAGTGCCCTCCAAGCTCTTCACTAAACTCAGGAACCTGGGATTGAACACCTCCCTCTGCAACTGGATCTTGGACTTCCTGATGGGGCGCCCCCAGGCGCTGAGGTTATGCAACAACACCTCCGCCACGCTGATCCTTAACACTGGGGCATCTCAGGAGTGTGTGCTTAGTCCTCTCCTGTACTCCCTGTTCATCCACAACGTGCTGACGACACGACGGTGTTAGGCCAGATCACCGACGACGATGAGACCGCCTATAGAGAGGTCAATGACCTGGCAGTGTGGTGCCAGGACAACAATATCTCCCTAAATGTCAGTAAGACAAAGGAGCTGATCATGGACTACAGGAAACGGAGGTCCGAGCACGCCTCCATCCACATTGACAAGACTGTAGTGGAGCGGGTCGAGAGCTTCAAGTTCCTCGGGTGTCCACATCACTAAGGAATGAACATGGTCCACACGCACCACTTTACACGCACAGCTGCAACCTGGCAATGTTCTGGTCTGAAATGTTCATTTTTAACCAGGCTTTTTTAAGCACTGGTCGAAAAGTAAAGTTCCATCGGGCTGACACGCTCTTCTGACCTCACTCGGGGCATGGCTACTTACTGTGCGAAGGACATGATTGCAAGTTAACTCCTATAACTCCTAAAATCACATTCCTAACAAAAATAATGTAATTTTTGTACATTATAGCATAACGTATTGGATGGAAACTTGACTGATAAAGGGGATATACTTTCCAAGTTACAGTATTTCATCCATCCAATTTTTATGACATCACAAAATAAAAACCAATATGACATTAGTTTTCTATAGCTCCCAACTGACCACTCCCCCACACTCTTATGTTAGAATTATTGTTCCAGTATTCACGTTTGACTATGTTAGAGTTTCGGCGGGAAAATGTCTGTTAACAAAGAACATTCCTTCGGTTAAATACGGGAGGGGGAAAGAAAGTCTCCTTCTCCTGTAATTTCCATCAAGGTGTGAACTGTTGACCATCCAGAACCCCCCCCCCCCCCCCCCGTGGGCGAGAGAGAGAGACCTGGTTACTGTCATCCCTGCCAGTCTGATCTGACCCATTCTGAACCTCACTGGACAGTCATGACATCATATGCATCATGCGACTCTAATGATGATTTGAAAAAAGTCGCTTGAAAGGCATGAGCTCTGCTTTGTTATTTGTTCAAGCTGCACACACTTCATTAGTCTCTCATTCACAATTTGACAAGCACTTGATAATGCCTTGAATTTCCCGATGGCATTCCCATTGTGTGGCTGTAATGCCCCCCCCCCCCCCAAAAAAAAAGAAAATCTATGCCTTTCCCGGCTGCGTGCGCCAAAGCACCTCTCACTCACATGGCTCACTCAGGTAGCTCAATTATTATTAGCCAATGCCCGTCATATGATCAGGTCTTTCTCACAGGCTACAAGTGAAGACAGACACATCGGGGACACAACTATTAGGCTATTTCTTAACATTATCAGCGCAGCAATGCGCACACAGCAGTAGGCTATAAGCGCAAATGTTCCAAAATGCCATAAATTAGCGGGAAACCGGCGTTCTCAAAAGTGACCGCAAATGCGATTATGCATGTAATGCTTTTATTATAAAAGTGCATATTTATGGAGAAAATGATCTTCCCCAAACTTGAAACTCAGTCGCTGCTTAGTGTGTGTATGCCAGTTAGGCTCTACACCAGTTGTAAAGTTGATTAATGTGCTTCATTTTAAGAAGTTATTTGGCCACTTTAGTTGTGATGGGCTCTCATGAAGTGTTTGATTAGATTTTTGAATACATTTGCATTGATGTCAGAGTGATTAGAGGAACAATAGAATGCTGAGATCCAGGCAGTTAGCAAGTTTGGTAGGCTACTAATGACCATCAGCAGCATCAGAGCTAATCAGAGCTGGTGACTGCCGGTAATACTGTCACCGTAACAGCCCTAATCATGTGTCTCTATTATGTGCGGGAATACTTGGGAACAGACTTACAAAATGTAAATCACTTGAAGGTGATTTCCTGGTAATTTTACAGTCTTTTATGTCCAACAAGGAAAATTGTAAAAAATTATCATTTTCTCAGAAAACCAGTGGCAGGAAGCAGCCGAGAAATGGGATTTAGAGCTGATCAAAGACCTGGAGCAGGGAATCACTGATCTATGTAGGAGACACACTGACCTGAAGCAGCTCTCGCATACTGATAACCACCTCCACCAAAGCTCCCTATCGCTGTACCTCCCTACACTTACCAAGGGCTGGTATGAGATCAGTGTTTACAGTAAGCTGTGTATGGTGAGAGCTGTCTCAACTGGAGGAGACAATAAATACATAAATAGCTGAAGAGGATGCAGTGGCTGTGACTCTGGACCCTGATACAGCAAATCTTCAACTGATCATGCCCGAGGACAGGAAACAAGTGAGATTGGAAGCAGAACACAGAATCTCCCTGACAACCCAGAGGTTTAATGTAGAAGTGGGGGGGGGGGGGGGGGGGGGACTTACTGGGAGTTAAGTGGCCAGAGAGTCCATCAACAGGAAGGAGTTTGTGTTGACTGGATGGCTACTGGAATGTGGGACTGAGGAATAGAGATAAATATGAGGCCTTTACCACTCCCGTTACTCACCTCTTTCTGGATGAGAAGCCTCAGAAATTGGGGGTGTTTGTGGATCATGAGGAGGGTCAGGTCTCCTTCTATAATGTGGAGGCCAGATCTGATATCTACTCTTTCATTGGCTGCAACTTTACAGAGAAACTGTATCCATACAGCCACCCTGGTAATAATGTTATTGGTGAAAACTCAGTCCTATTGGTCATCACTCCTGTCAATCATTGGATCAGGGTCCAATAAGGTTACAGGGCTTTCACTTCTTATTAAATGTAACTAAATGTAATCGAAGTAATCCCCAAAGTAATTATTTATCACGAGCAGGCCATAAACAATAACTAGTAATGCTGGTTAAAATCTCAACTTTATAGTTATAAATTGCTGAGGTGTAGTCACTTTCAAGGACACAAGCTCAAGTACACAGTACAAATATGATACAAAATATTAAATATGATGTATTTCCTATTCAACAAACCTATGAATACAGTGCATTAGGAAATTATTCAGACCCCTTGACTTTTTCCACATTTTGTTACGTTACAGCCTTATTCTAAAATGTATTAAATAGTTTTTTCCCCTCATCAACCTACACACAATACCTCATAATGACAAAGCAAAAACAGGTTTTTAGAACCTTTTGCAAATTTATTAAAAATAACTGTCAGGACACACAAGCACATGGACACTATCAACACCATCAGTGAAACAAATCTATCATTATGGTTAGCTGGGACCATCTAGTTAATTTTAAAGTCCAAAAAGGGATGTAACAATTCCAGATGATCCTTTTTTTAAAGCAATCCCTGATAGAAAGTGAACAAGTGCACATTTCAGAGAGTATAGTGACATAACTCCATGTGAATCCCTGTGATTTAAGGCGATGGTGTGTATAAAACCTAAGCACCATAGTACTTAACTATAACAAAATAAAATATAATCTTTTCAAAATGTGTATATATATAATCAATGAATGCATCGAATTGCTGAGCGATTGCAGTGAAAATAATCAGGAGGTAAAAGCAAAAGTAAAGTTTTATTAGTCACCTCAATGTCACTCTTAACCTTATTCTACCACAGGCCAGCACCCCCGGCTATAACAGTCGAAAGGAAGACTTCTGCTGTCTCATTATATTAGCCTGCATTAATTACATGCTACAATATTGATGCATCCTCAATAACAAATCAATGAAATAAAAGTTGGACCACTGATTAAAGATAAATTAAAAAAAATACAATGACCCTAATTAAATTATGTATGATATGCACATGATTAAATAAAATAAATATGACTATTACGTTCACCTGGGCCATGTTCCGTTGAGCACAATGTAGCAAAATGTTTTGCAACAAAATAATTGAGCATTTTTTTATGGAACAAGTTCAGGTACTACCAACATTTTTTACTCGTACTGTTAAAAAAAAAATAAAGATCCTGTCTTGTGCCAATTGAACACACACCTAGCTAAGTATTTTCTTTGAAAACCCAATTCTAAATATCTGAAATACCTGTTAAGATGCCTCGCTTTCAAATAACTATTGCATAAAAATAACATACAACAAAAAAAATTGTATTTTAAAAGAGTAGAAAGGTGTCATACACATTATTTCTACTTTGCCAGTCATTTCAGGAATTTAATTGCATTCCTACGGAGACATTCTTTGTCCAATTCAACAGAACGTAAGTAAACAGAAATTGACCCGGAGTTGTAACTTCAGATCAAAACAAATACCTCAAAGTGCTATTGATAGCAAATCATATTATTATTTTCTTACAATCCGTCTTTTATTAGTCTGTACCACTACTGCAAATGTTAAAATCAATAATACTGTAAATGTAAAGAAAATTACATATGACTCCTAAAAACATTCTGATTATTTAAATCATACAATAGCAATGAGTAGGTTACTTTTGTACCATTTACAAATGTTTGGAAGTAGAAACCCTGACATTTGGACTCACTGACATTGAAATGGCCTCATTGCTTTTGAGAGGAGTTACTCAAGACAAAATAAATATGCATTTATTTTCTATGATTTGTACCTCGCATATGGGAAATTGCCTGGATGCCCTTTCACTACTATCAAAATGATTTGAATTGTTAAAAAAAAGGCAAAATGTTAAGAGTAACTTTAAATAAATAAATGTGACAAGCCATGTAAACTAAGATGCGTTTTTGAGTAAAGACAATGCTCATGGTGTGTGCCTGCCTATTGCTTTCTATTTGGTATTATTGTGTAAGGAAACGGAAACGCCTGTATCTCAAATCATATCATACATCCTTCAATAGGATGCCTATTGGCAAGGTACTTCAAAACTTTTTTGACTCTGAAGTCATTCAGAGCAACAGAAAATAATTATTTGCAACCACATTACATCCTTATCGCAATAAAATATATTAACAATACATCTTGATACTAGCAAAATATACATTCAACAACGTTCTTTCTCAACATAATTCAACTTTTGTATAAGATACAAATAAAAGAAAAGAAAATAACTGAATAAGAGTCCAGTAACACAGGCAGGACTGTTATACACACACCTTCAAGGTACAAATCTGAAATGTCTGTCTGCTGTGGCCAGACAAAATGCAAACAAACAATCTATGCTCAAAAACACACGCACACAAACTTCAACCTCAGAAAAACCCATCCCCCTCACTCCCACCAGGTCAGCAAAACAACAAAAAATCACTATAGATCTTTGACCTCTGACCTCGCATTAGACAGAAGCCAGTGAATGAAACCACCCTGATTCTGCAAAATAGAGGGATTTATTTAGACTGTTCCGTCATGATGTTGACGGAACATGAAAGCGTAGCCTCTCTGAGGTCTGCGGTTGGGGTAGATGGGTGGACCCTTCTCATGTGGAGGATGGGGCCATGTGTCCGTGAACACGGAAGCGGTACACGCACGTGTACTTTAGGTGACCCCAGTTACTCAGAACGCGCAGCTCCACATAGCGATAGATGGCCCTGGTAGGGTTCTGAGAGAGAGAGAGAGAGGGAGAGAACAGGAAGGATAAAGAGTTAGCATGAGAAACTCAACTGAGTGTGGCAGATTTCAGCTATAGCAAGCCCCAAAAGTTAAACCTAGCTAGCCAAACCCTGACTAAGTTTGAATGACGCGACTCACGGGCAGTTGGAAGGTTTGCATTGGCTCTCCATGCTGGTCATAAGTGAAGGTTCCCAGGAAGGTGCCGTCTTCTGTCTCGGTGGACATACCCTGCACAGAGAGAGAAATAGACGAGCGAGATCTTTTAAAGGGAGAAACCAGTCCTTAGCGTACTGCTCCAGACATCTCGGTGGGAAATGTCCAACAGAAGATTCTACATGGGGGGGGGGGGGTCACGGTATCACAGTTAGGTCAGGTGTTAGAGGTCACTCACGTAGACAGAGAAGGCCTTGGGGGCGCTGTTGATGCGTCCGGTGGGGGCGGAGGATACAGGCAGGTGTTCCAGGGTGACGTGGGTGATGCGAGCGGGATGAGACAGGGCGATGACTAAGGTGCCCTGCGCACCGTGGAACGCCCAACACTTCCCAGCCTGCACAGGCTGGCCCTGAGGGGCGGGACAGGTGAGGTTCACGTTTAGATAGATTGTAAAATGCAAAAAAGAACGGAGACAGAGAGAAAAGGAGAGTGGAGATTCCTACTGACACGGTGGCAACAAACAACAAAGAAAGAATATAAAAAGAGCTAGAAAGGAGGTACCTGGATAACGGTGCGGGGGCTCTCGGAGGGGTACCAGAGAGGTATACCCAGGAAGGTCACACATGCCGAGCGGGTGCGGTACGTCTCGGAACACCGCGTGCTCACAACGCTGGCACCTTGGGACTCTAAGGCAAAGTCCGGCATCCTGTCGGCCAACGGAGGACTGCAGTCCTTCACAATCTCTTTCACGATCCGTGGCTCATTCTGGGGCACATTCTCATGCAGCCATTTGGCCATGGCCTCTTTGAGCTCGGTGGTCAGGTGTGCGTTGGCTTTGGTGGGGCTGGGCTCTGGGGGAGGCTGGTTCTGGACAGAGTAGACCTGTTGCTGCAGCTACACAACAGACACCAAATCCATTACGTTAGGAAGGCTCATCATTCACGTTGTCTGAGTCCAAAAATGGCACCCATTCCCTATAAGTGCAGTGCTTTTGACCAGGGCACTATGTAGGGAATAGAGTGCCATTTTGGACTTCAATAGGGTGCCATTCATATTTCAGTTATTCAGCACACATACATGGCTCTGGATAAGTTCAGTGCTACAAATTTGACCGGGTTTGTGTACCTGTTTGTGGGTGTGTACATTACCGTGGCTGTCTGGTCCTCCAGGGCAGCGACTCTCGCCCTGACGTGTGTGTGTTGCTCCTTGAGGTCGTCTACCTGACTGGAGAAGCCGGCTGTCTGCTGGCTCAAACGACGTTTCCAATCCAAAGGATCCACACTACAATAGAATAGAATCAATTAAAATAAACTCAGCAAAAAAAGAAACATCCTCTCACTGTCAACTGCGTTTATTTTCAGCAAATTTAACATGTAAATATTTCTACGAACATAACAAGATTCAACAACTGAGACATAAACTGAACAAGTTACACAGACATGTGACTAACATAAACTGAATAATGTGTCCCTGAACAAAGGAGGGGTCAAAATCAAAAGTAACAGTCAGTATCTGGTGTGGCCACCAGCTGCATCAAGTACTGCAGTGCATCAGATTTGCCAGTTCTTAGCTGTGAGATGTTACCCCACTCTTCCACCAAGGCACCTTCAAGTTCCCGGACATTTCTGGAGGGAATGGCCCTAGCCCTCACCCGCCGATCCAACAGGTCCCAGACGTGCTCAATGGGATTGAGATCCGGGCTCTTCGCTGGCCATGGCAGAGCACTGACATTCCTGTCTTGCAGGAAATCACGCACAGAACAAGCAGTATGGCTGGTGGCATTGTCATGCTGGAGGGTCATGTCAGGATGAGCCTGCAGGAAGGGTACCACATGAGGAAGGAGGATGTCTTCCCTGTAACGCACAGCGTTGAGATTGCCTGCAATGACAACAAGCTCAGTCCGATGATGCTGTGATACACCGTCCCAGACCATGATGGACCCTCCACCTCCAAATCGATCCCGCTCCAGAGTACAGGCCTCGGTGTAACGCTCATTCCTTCTATGATAAACACGAATCCGACCATCACCCCTGGTGAGACAAAACCGCGACTCGTCAGTGAAGAGCACTTTTTGCCAGTCCTGTCTGGTCCAGCGACGGTGGGTTTGTACCCCTAAGGGGACGTTGTTTGCCGGTCATGTCTGGTGAGGACCTGCCTTACAACAGGCCTACAAGCCCAGCCTTTCTCAGCCTATTGCGGACAGTCTGAGCACTGATGGAGGGATTGTGCATTCCTGGTGTAACTCGGGCAGTTGTTGTTGCCATCCTGTACCTGTCCCGCAGGTGTGATGTTCGATGTACCGATCCTGTACAGGTGTTGTTACACGTGTCTTGCCACTGCAAGGACGAAGAGCTGTCCGTCCTGTCTCCCTGTAGCGCTGTCTTAGGCGTCTCACAGTAAGGACATTGCAATTTATTGCCCTGGCCACATCTGCAGTCCTCATGCCTCCTTGCAGCATGCCAAAGGCACGTTCAGGCAGATGAGCAGGGACCCTGGGCATCTTTCTTTTGATGTTTTTCAGAGTCAGTAGAAAGGCCTCTTTAGTGTCCTAAGTTTTCATAACTGTGATCTTAATTGCGTACCGTCTGTAAGCTGTTAGTGTCTTAACGACCATTCCATAGATGTATGTTCATTAATTGTTTATGGTTCATTGCACAAGCATGGGAAACAGTGTTTAAACCCTTTACAATGACAATCTGTGAAGTTATTTGGATTTTTACGAATTATCTTTGAAAGACATGGTCCTGAAAAGGGGACGTTTCTTTTTTTTGCTGAGTTTACAATATAACTTTGTCTATTTAGTGAGAAACAGATGTTTTATCCTCCCCCCCAAATCTAACAGTTTTATTTATTTTACAAGGTAAGTTGACCGAGAACACCACTTCCAACACCACTTCCAGCAGCATCTGGTCTCCCATCCAGGGACTGACCAGGACCAACCCTACTTAGCTTCAGAAGCAAGCCAGCAGTGGGATGCAGGGTGGTATGCTGCTGGCTAGTTTGGGATGTTAGATTGTCTTATACTTTTCCTATTAACCAATGTCTTAAATCCTTTCAAATCTGCCTAGGGAGCATGGGTAAGGAGCTAGGGGTAGTTTCTGAATGGGGCTGGCTCCCGAGTGGTGGAGCAATCTAAGGCACTGCATCTCAGTGCTAAAGGCATCACTACAGTCCCTGGTTCGATCCCGGGATATATCACAACCGGCTGTGATCGGGAGTCCCACAGGGTGGTGTACAATTGGCCCACGACGTCATTGTAAAATAAGAATTTGTTCTTAATTGACTTGCCTAGTTAAATATACGTTAAATAACTAAATAAAACACTCACCTGTCCACTCTCACTCTCACATTCCTAATGTCTGTCCTCACATCTGTCAAGTCTGTCTGTAGTCTCTCTACCATCTGTTGGGATAGACAAGCACAAAGACCACATCTCAACCCTGTACGTAAATATACAACACTGCTATAGTATAAAACCCTGGAAATGAAACAAGTGCTGAGCGATTAACCAACATTTAATTTTTTTCAGTTATTAAACAACTAATTGACCGACATCGGTTCAAGTACTTGAATTCCATTTAGTTCGGGGTTTTTTTGTGAGCCCAACGCACCATTTCTCTAGAGAGAAATCAAATCATTCACAAAATAAATCAAGTCAAGAACCATGTGGGACGCTGGACTGAATGAAGGGAGTTGTTTTGTAAACTGAGCCATGAAATCTTATTCGATTTTGTACACAGAACCACATGTTTAAAAAGTTAGCCAAAATATGTACAAGCGATGCATTCATGGATGTTGTTTCTCAGTATGTGTGTCGTTATGTGCATTGCTGTGCACGCTATGTCTGTCTGCAACCTTTCGGTTACTGGCCCAATGCTCTAACCACTAGGCTACTTGCCGATTACAGGAACTCTCCGCAACTATATTCAACGTGCGGGACAAAATTGAGGCTATGATTAAGAATATGGAGCTCTTCTCTGTCTGCATTAACAAGGACAACACACAGGTCTTTTCATCATTGTATGATTTTTTTGGGTGAAAATGAACTCAAGCTTACGGACAATGTCAAATGTGATATAGCGAAGCACCTGAGTGAGTTGGGTGCGCAATTATGCAGGTACTTTCCCGAAACGAACGACACAAACAACTGGATTCGTTATCCCTTTCATGCCCTGCCTCCAGTCCACCTACCGATATCTGAACAAGAGAGCCTCATCGAAATTGCAACAAGCGGTTCTGTGAAAATGTTATTTAATCAGAAGCCACTGCCAGATTTCTGGATTGGGCTGCACTCAGAGTATCCTGCCTTGGCAAATCGCGCTGTTAAGACACTGATGCCCTTTGCAACCACGTATCTATGTGAGAGTGGATTGTCTGACCTCACTAGCATGAAAACTAAATACAGGCACAGACTGTGTGTAGAAAATGATAAGACTGAGACTCTCTTCAATGCAACCCAACACTGCAGAGCTATGTGCATCCTTTCAAGCACACCCTTCTCATTAACCTGTAGTGAGTTATTCAATTTTTTTTATGAACAAATAAAGTTTTATATGTAAGATGGCTAAATAAAGAGCAAAATGATTGATTATTATAATATTATGAGCCGGGTTGTGACAAAAACTCACACTCATTCTTATGTTTAATAAATGTATTGTATAGTGTGTGTGTGTGGCAGGTTTACAATGATGGCAACAAAAAAAAAATATTTGAGAGTGCGCTGACCCTGGTGCTAGAGAGGGTGCGCAGCTGGAGGTTGAATGTTTGAAGGAGTACGGGAGTATAAAAAGTTTGGGAACCACCGCTGTAGAGTACTCACCTCGGTACCAAATTTCTGCTGGTGGTCTTTCTTCTTAAGTGTTTCTATTTCTGTCTGCGGGAGAAACAAGCACAAGTCAGTTCAGCAAAAATGAATACACCCAAATGAACTATAGTTTGTATTCTCTCTCTGTCTCTCTTACCAGGATGGTGTTCATCTTGGCTTCCAAAGCAGAATTAAATACCGACGCTCCATCCTGCAGAAGGAGTTGACAAACTTTATTGTACAATCCAGGAGTAGGTTACATATGCAGAGCGTCAATGCAGCATCCTTTCAAATCAAGAGAAAGATGATAGAGAGATGATTGGCGGGTATGTGGTCCTATCGGATCCTACCATAGCCTTGGGAGGCAGACTGAAGACAGGGGGTGGAGTCGGGGTGATGACTGGTTGGTGCAGGGTCATAGTCGGAGTCACGGTGGACCATACTAAGGGGGCAAGGTGCCAGCAGCCTAGCAGAGAGAGACAGAATAGACCTGAATACGCCAAGCGGCACAGTACTGTACAGGTTACACAGACAACATTTAGATGTGTGAACATTATTGTGTCTACATTATTGCTCGTACAGTATGTGTTGTACTTCTGTTAGTGCCATTTTATACGTTCCCTCAGTGAATTAAATCGCCAGTAAGTACTATGGTTAGGGATGTCATGTGTGGACAATTTACTGCTAGCACCAATAAAGTAAAAGTGCAAGTGTATACAGCTTGCTGTTGGTTCTTTTCATGGCAGTTCTATATAACTATAGACTGTATGATTATGGGGTGTGATGCCACTCACCAAAAGTCAAGAGGAGGAGGAGGAAGGCAATTAGAATGGCCTTCCCCACACCGGCAGGGACAAACAGAGGGGCTACAGGAGGAGACAGAGTTAAAGCTGATGCTAAAAAACAAGCTACAATCATTGAGACAAGCTAATGCTAACAAACAGGACGACAAGCATAGAAACAAGCTAATGCTAACAAACAAGCTTCAAGCATATAGACAAGCTAACGCTATGCTAATGCTAACAAACAAGCACACACACACACACACACACACACACATTACTCACTCCAGCTGGCGCTGGCGCTTTTCCTGTTGGCGCCAGAGCTCTGGCTGGCACTAGCCCTATGTCCGTATAAAGAGGTGTATCCAGAGTATCCTTTGAAACGTCTTGCCTCTGAAGAGGAGTAACCAGAGCTGTCCACGGCGCTGCTCTGGCTCTGGGCCTGGTTAAGGCTGGTCTGGCAGGAGGGGAAGCCCTTGGGGCTAGGAGCCAGATTCAGGCTGGGGGCTGGTGCTGGAGCCACACTGGGAGGCTCCAGGAAGGTCTTCCTCCTCTGAACCAAACTTGAGACCACTGAGGGGCAAGGGTTGCGGGGAGAAAGAGAGAGAGTCAGATGGTCAGTTTTGAATAGCCATAATAGATAACTATAACCATAGACCCAAAAGGCTTGCCAGCTAGCTAACTAACAACAACAAAAAGCAGCTACCCTAGCTATGTAACTACAATTCAAAGCTAACCTACCTAGCTAGCTCACTGCAATACAACGCATACAGTACTGAGTATACAGTAGACGGTGAAAGGAACTGAGGGAGTGTCATTGGGAGAGTGGATGCAGAAAGTGGGGTGAACCGTACCAATGTAGTCCTCAGCATTAATGGGTGGCTCCATCGTGCTAGCTGTGCTAGCCACGCTGTTGGCCCGGCTGGAGGTACGAGAGGAGGCCACTTTATGACCCCCTCTCTTCCTCTTGGTAAAGAGCCTGAGAGAGAGAGAGGGAGAGAAGAGAGAAAGAGAGGAGAGAGAAGAGGGAGAGTTTGACATGTTGTTAAAGCAACTATTAGGCCTACTGTATAAGGCTATACTGTACACCATGGAAGACACACACACACCTCACTGGGCTCTCCCTGTAGGAAACTGAGGAGGATTCGTCATCCTCGGAGGATTGGTTGTAGTATCCCCCTAAAACCAGCCTCATACTCCGTCGCGACATGTCTGACAGAGAGAGAAACAGAAGTGTCAATGCCACATATAGGCTACTGTGTGACAAGCCGATTTAATTGGAGGAATCACTCACACACATATTAATAATAACACACTTTGTAACATTCACTTTGTTTATAGGTCTTCTCGCTAGGACTGTATTTACAGTAACGGTCAAATAAAAGTTGTTAACACAGAGTTAAAAAAAAATTGCTCTCTGGCAGATGCTCTCCTGTATAATCTCTAATCCAGTTACTCCCTAGCACCTCACACACGCTCTGGGCATGGTACAACGGGTGGGAGTGTGTGTTACAGTGTGGTACAGTGTGCAATAAAAAGGTTTCTCAGTAGATCTTGTGTAGGACGGAATACAACACAGGTAGCATTGGTATAGTCATGTGAAAAGGCTTGAGCCACCAAATCCATTTTACTCAGACAGCATGCCAGGCTGTGTGGGAATGAACTTCAACTTCCAAACAGGGCTAACACTGATTAGAATTAGCAGACAAGTACTGCGGAGAAGGTCAAATACGGGGAAAGGCACGTGCGGAGTGAGATGACGTGCGTTTGTACGTTCACAGAGACAGGAAGCCAGAGCGTGTATCTGTGTGAGTGATATGCACATTCAGAGGTCAGAGTTGACAGCGAAAAGGAAGCTGACTCACACTAATCACCAGGTTTAACAACTACAGTAACAAGTTTAGGTTGCTTAGGTCGCTAGTAGGCCGGACAGTGTGTGTTAGTTTCCATGGTTACTGACAGACCAAGTGGGACAGAGCCAGGGTGTGCATTCAGTTCATTAAAGTTCAAAACGTTTTACTAGCCTACATTGTGTGACAGTTTGTACTGAAGGACATGTTTCCCCAAAACAGAGCACCCTGTTCTTCAACAATCCTTGTGGTAGCCAGGTATGGCGTGATCAATATGGATGACCATTTGAAATAGCAAAAAAAAACTTATTGTGAAGTCCCTTTGTAATTCCCAGCCCTATTACCTTCCTCTGGGTATGCAATAACCTGTATCTTCACTGAGAGCGGAACATATTGTACTGTAATGCTCTCAAATCTCCTCTATTCCACTGAAAAGGACACTGATACTAAAGACACGAACAAACACGTGAATGTGCTGCCATAACTTGAAGCTGATCCTAATAAGTTCATTGAATGATGTTCCTCCTAGGTGACCTACAGCGGAGAGAGTGAGGGTTTGAAAGTGAGGTTGCTCTGTGTTCAGGGTGGGGTAGAACGGGGAAGCCATTGACGGCATAGATAGGATGACTACTGGCATAAAGCCGGGTACAAGAGACCACCACACGCATACAGACATAGAACGACACACATACTGAGAAACAACATCCATGAACGCATCGCTTGTACATATTTTGGCTAACTTTTTAGATATGTGGTTCTGTGTACAACATCGAATAAGATTTCATGGCTCAGTTTACAAAACAATGCTTATATCGGCTATAGCAGCTTGCGAGATGGTTATTACCGTCACAAGTCCTCTTGACAAGTGGAAACATTTACAGTCGTTCCTAGCTTCGTTCCAACCAGCAACATAGCTAGCTTGATAACCAGCTAACGTTAGTTAGCTACATTTGATCAACTAACTACTGCTGGACCTTATCAGACGCTGTCTGTCCGGACATAAACAAACGCATCATCAACAAAAGAGGGGGGGGGGGAAGTCCTTCATCTGCTTGCTAACTAGTAAGTTTACAGCACATCATGAGTTCACAGCATAGCTAGTGTAGTACAAATTAAAAGTGCATAAACAAAGTTGGTGTAAACAAACGGAGATATGTGTCCTGACTTACCCCGTTGTTTTGGGGCGCCTTCGTGGGCAAGGCATAGGCAGCGAGCTGTCAAACCACTTCCAATTTGAAAGATAACTTGGCCAGTTGCAACCGTGCAGCCCAATACATTTCCAACCACTAACCAATCGGCAGAACGGGGGGGTAATAATGAGCCAACCACTTTGTTTTTTGCTCTTCGTAACACTTTTACAAACAAATACAATCCGATGCGGTATTTACTAGTACAAAGCAAACGGATCGTGACACATCAACAGTTACGACATGGACAGCTACATGAAGGTTGCTGTTCTGACAGCTTGGAAGAGGAGGAGTCGGCTTCTCACCGTTCCAACAGAAAACAGGACAATGTGCGCCACCCTGTGGCAATATCGTGTCAGCTACAGTTTTCCCGAATTTCTCTTGATCGATTAATCATCGTGGCAATTTTCCCATTGAATCTTGCAAGTTAAAATGAATTGATCAAAAGTGTGAGACATGCCCATGTAAAATCAGGGACATCACATTTAGAAAATATTACCGTAATCTTGTACAATCTCCTCAGTCAAGCAGATACCTGGCTTGGGTTGCTGCACCAACAATATCCATACTTCACTTGATATTGTGTTGTGTTACATGTATGTTATGTTGCGTTTTTAATTTTATTGACGCATTTCAGTGTGACGTTTGAAGTCATAATCGGTTGATTATGACGTCGGGCGTTTGTCCACAGGTCTAGGCAGAAATACACACAATGAAGAGTTTGTGAATTTATTTTAAAATTATAATACCGTATACCACAAACTTGCAGCAGTGTCTGTGTATTAACAGATTTAAGAGTTCAGTAGGCCTACCCTTTATGAAAAACGAATACTTTTTGGGGGAATAGGCCTTTTGGAGAAAGTGAAAAACATGAGAGGACAGTCCTTTCTCCAAATGTGATTGTCAGACATAGCCTTGACTAGCTCATTTTCAAAATACCCAGTATTCCTACAGCAGACCTATTGAGGATGTAACATGTGGAAGGGACTAGGCTACTTCGTTAGGATGTATGCAGTGTTCATGTGCTAGTCGGAACTACTCTGAAATGTAAACTCTGCTGTATGTGTGGGGCCGGATTAATGCAGGGGCTTACAGGGACTTAGGCAGCAAAACAAATATATAAAAATAAGATGTTATGTTAAAAATATACACACACACATACATTATATATGCACCATATATATATATATATATATATAACAATTGGGAAAAATTGAAGGGGTCTGAATACATTCCGAATGCACTGTGTGTGTGTGTGTGTGTGTATATATATATATATATATATGCACTGTGTATACACTGTATATACACTGTATATACACACACAGTGCATTCGGAATGTATTCAGACCCCTTCAATTTTTCCCCATTTTGTTACGTTACAGCCTTATTTTAAAATTGATTAAATAGTTTTTTCCCCCCTCATCAATCTACACACAATACTCCATAATGACAAAGCAAAAAACTGAAATATCACATTTACATAAGTATTCAGACCCTTTATTATACAAAGTATTCAGCCTACTTTGTTGAAGCACATTTGGCAGCGATTACAGCCTCGAGTCTTCTTGGACATGATGCTACAAGCTTGGCACACCTGTATTTGGGGTGTTTCCCCCATTATTCCCTGCTGATCCTCTTAAGCTCTGTCATGTTGGATGGGGAGTGTCTCTGCAAAGCTATTTCCTGGCCCCTCCAGAGATGTTCAAGTCCGGGCTCTGGCTGGGCCACTCAAGGACATTCAGAGACTTGTTCCCGAAGCCACTCACGTCTTGTCTTGGCTGTGGGCTTAGGGTCATTGTCCTGTTGGAATGGGAACCTTGGCCCAAGTCTTGGAGCTGGTTTTCGTCAAGGACCTCTCTTACTTTACTCCGTTCATCTTTCCCTCGATCCTGACTATTCACCCAGTCCCTGCAACTGAAAAACATCCCCACAGCATGATGCTGCCACCACCATGCTTCACCATAGGGATGGTGCCAGGTTTCCTCCAGAAATGATGTTTGGCATTCAGGCCAAAGAGTTCCATCTCCACAGAGGAACTCTAGAGCTCTGTCAGAGTGACCATCAGGTTCTTGGTCACCTCCCTGACCAAGGCCCTTCTCCCCCGATTGCTCAGCTTGGCCGTACGGCCAGCTCTAGAAAGAGTCTTGGTGGTTCCAAACTTCTTCCATTTAAGAATGATGGAGGCCATTGTGTTCTTCAATGCTACACACATTTTTTGGTACCCTTCCCCAGATCTGTGCGTCGATACAATCCTGTCTCGGAGCTCTACGGTCAATTCCTTCGACCTCATGGCTTGGTTTTTGCTCTGACATGCACTGTCAACTGTGGGACCTTATATAGACAGGTGTGTGCCTTTCCAAATCATGTCCAATCAATTGAATTTACCACAGGTGGACTCCAATCAAGTAGAAACATCTCAAGGATGATCCATGGAAACAGGATGCACCTGAGCTCAATTTTGAGTCTCATAGCAAAGGGTCTGAATACTTATCTAAATAAGGTATTTCTGTTTTATTTTTTATATATTTTCCTTCTCCCAGTTTTCACTTCGTCATTATAGGGTATTGTGTGTAGATTGATGAGGATTTTATTTGTATTTTGTTTTACATTTAATCAATTTTCGAATATGCTGTAAAGTAACAAAATGTGGATAAAGGGAAGGGGTCTGAATACTTTCCGAAATGCACTGTATATATATATATATATATATATATATATATATATATATATATATATATATATATATATATATATATATTTCTGCAACCGCCAACCACAGGAGGATTCAGGAGCCCGCTCTCAATGATTGTAGACAGCCTGCTGCCGCTCTGCTAATCGTCAGATGGGGAGGAGAGGAGGTAGGGGGCTCATATCGGAACTGGGGGGCCCTTCCTTGATTGGGTAACTGATTAATATATATATATATACACACTACTGTTCAAAAGTTTGGGGTCACTTAGAACTTTCCTTGTTTTTGAAAGAAAAGCTATTTTTTTGTCCATTAAAATAACATCAAATTGATCAGAAATACTGTGTAGACGTTGTTAATGTTGTAAATGACTATTGTAGCTGGAAATGGCAGATTTTGAATGGAGTATCTACATAGGCGTACAGAGGCCCATTATCAGCAACCATCACTCCTGTGTTCCAATGCCATGTTGTGTTAGCTAATCCAAGTTTATCATTTTAAAAGGCAAATTTATCATTAGAAAACTCTTTTGCAATTATGTTAGCACAGCTGAAAACTGTTGTTCTGATTAAGAAGCAATAAAACTGGCCTTGTTTAGACTAGTTGAGTATCTGGAGCATCAGCATTTGTGGGTTCGATTACGGGGTAAAATGGCCAGAAACAAAGAACATTCTTCTGAAACTCGTCAGTCTGTTCTTGTTCTCAGAAATGAAGGCTATTCCATGTGAGAAATTGCCAAGAAACCGAATATCTCGTACAACGCTATATACTACCCCCTTCACAGAACAGCGCAAACTGGCTCTAACCAGAATAGAAAGAGGAGTGGGAGGCCCCGGTTTACAACTGAGCAAGAGGACAAGTACATTTGTCACGACGTCCACCGAAGGTGGCTCCTCTCCCTGTTCGGGCGGTGCTCGCCGGCCTACTAGCTGCCACCGATCCCATTTTCCTTTTAATTTAGTTCTGTCTGGTTTTACAAACCTGTGTCTTGTTTTATTGATTTCGGTGGGTTTATATTTCACACCCCTTACATGTAGGCAACATGTAAGGGGTGTGTGCCTGCACCACAGGCTTTGTTTGTTGTTTGTACGGTATGTGTTTACCGTGAACATTTTGCTTGTGGCATAACGGAGTTCAGGTTTCTCCCCTGTATGCGTCGTTGTGTTTTTTGGATCTGCCAAAATAAACAGTGGATTTTCCTGGAACCCTTCTGCTCTCCTGCTCCTGATTCCACACACCCCCCTCCATAGAGAGGCTCTGTTACAACATTAGAGTGTCTAGTTTGAGAAACAGACACCTCACATGTTCTCAACTGGCATCTTCATTAAATAGTACTCGCAAAACACCAGTCTCAACGTCAACAGTGAAGAGGCGACTCCGGGAGGCTGGCCTTCTAGGCAGAGTTGCAAAGAAAAAGCCATATCTCAGACTGGCCAATAAAAAGAAAAGATTAAGATGGGCAAAAGAACACAGACACTGGACAGAGACACTCTGCCTAGAAGGCCAGCATCCCGGAGTTGCCTCTTCACTGTTGACGTTGAGACTAGTATTTTGCGGGCCTCCCACTCCTTTTTCTATTCTGGTTAGAGTCATTGGAACACAGGAGTGATGGTTGCTGATAATGGGCCTCTGTACGCCTATGTAGATATTCCATTAAAAATCAGCCGTTTCCAGCTACAATAGTCATTTACAACATTAACAATGTCTACACTGTATTTCTGATCAATTTGATGTTATTTTAATGGACAAAATTTTTTAATTTCTTTCAAAAACAAGGACATTTATAAGTGACCCCAAACATTTGAATGGCAGTATATATACCGCTCAAAAAAATAAAGGGAACACTTAAACAACACAATGTAACTTCAAGTCAATCACACTTCTGTGAAATCAAACTGTCCACTTAGGAAGCAACACTGATTGACAATAAATTTCACATGCTGTTGTGCAAATGGAATAGACAACAGGTGGAAATTATAGGCAATTAGCAAGACACCCCCAATAAAGGAGTGGTTCTGCAGGTGGGGACCACAGACCACTTCTCAGTTCCTATGCTTCCTGGCTGATGTTTTGGTCACTTTTGAATGCTGGCGGTGCTTTCACTCTAGTGGTAGCATGAGACGGAGTCTACAACCCACACAAGTGGCTCAGGTAGTGCAGCTCATCCAGGATGGCACATCAATGCGAGCTGTGGCAAGAAGGTTTGCTGTGTCTGTCAGCATAGTGTCCAGAGCATGGAGGCGCTACCAGGAGACAGGCCAGTACATCAGGAGACGTGGAGGAGGCCGTAGGAGGGCAACAACCCAGCAGCAGGACCGCTACCTCCGCCTTTGTGCAAGGAGGAGCAGAAGAAGCACTGCCAGAGCCCTGCAAAATGACCTCCAGCAGGCCACAAATGTGCATGTGTCTGCTCAAACGGTCAGAAACAGACTCCATGAGGGTGGTATGAGGGCCCGACGTCCACAGGTGGGGGTTGTGCTTACAGCCCAACACCGTGCAGGGCGTTTGGCATTTGCCAGAGAACACCAAGATTGGTAAATTCGCCACTGGCGCCCTGTGCTCTTCACAGATGAAAGCAGGTTCACACTGAGCATGTGACAGACGTGACAGAGTCTGGAGACGCCGTGGAGAAAGTTCTGCTGCCTGCAACATCCTCCAGCATGACCGGTTTGGCGGTGGGTCAGTCATGGTGTGGGGTGGCATTTCTTTGGGGGGCTGCACAGCCCTCCATGTGCTCGCCAGAGGTAGCCTGACTGCCATTAGGTACCGAGATGAGATCCTCAGACCCCTTGTGAGACCATATGCTGGTGCGGTTGGCCCTGGGTTCCTCCTAATGCAAGACAATGCTAGACCTCATGTGGCTGGAGTGTGTCAGCAGTTCCTGCAAGAGGAAGGCATTGATGCTATGGACTGGCCCGCCCGTTCCCCAGACCTGAATCCAATTGAGCACATCTGGGAGGTCATGTCTTGCTCCATCCACCAATGCCACGTTGCACCACAGACTGTCCAGGAGTTGGCGGATGCTTTAGTCCAGGTCTGGGAGGAGATCCCTCAGGAGACCATCCGCCACCTCATCAGGAGCATGCCCAGGCATTGTAGGGAGGTCATACAGGCACGTGGAGGCCACACACACTACTGAGCCTCATTTTGGCTTGTTTTAAGGACATTACATCAAAGTTTCGATCAACCTGTAGTGTGGTTTTCCACTTTAATTTTGAGTGTGACTCCAAATCCAGACCTCCATGGGTTGATAAATTGGATTTCCATTGATTATTTTTGTGTGATTTTGTTGTCAGCACATTCAACTATGTAAACAAAAAAGTATTTTAATAAGATTATTTATTTCATATATATACTGCTCAAAAAAATAAAGGGAACACTTAAACAACACATCCTAGATCTGAATGAAATAAATAATCTTATTAAAATACTTTTTTCTTTACATAGTTGAATGTGCTGACAACAAAATCACACAAAAATAATCAATGGAAATCCAATTTATCAACCCATGGAGGTCTGGATTTGGAGTCACACTCAAAATTAAAGTGGAAAACCACACTACAGGCTGATCCAACTTTGATGTAATGTCCTTAAAACAAGTCAAAATGAGGCTCAGTAGTGTGTGTGGCCTCCACGTGCCTGTATGACCTCCCTACAACGCCTGGGCATGCTCCTGATGAGGTGGCGGATGGTCTCCTGAAGGATCTCCTCCCAGACCTGGACTAAAGCATCCGCCAACTCCTGGACAGTCTGTGGTGCAACGTGGCGTTGGTGGATGGAGCGAGACATGATGTCCCAGATGTGCTCAATTGGATTCAGGTCTGGGGAACGGGCGGGCCAGTCCATAGCATCAATGCCTTCCTCTTGCAGGAACTGCTGACACACTCCAGGCACATGAGGTCTAGCATTGTCTTGCATTAGGAGGAACCCAGGGCCAACCGCACCAGCATATGGTCTCACAACGGGTCTGAGGAGCTCATCTCGGTACCTAATGGCAGTCAGGCTACCTCTGGCGAGCACATGGAGGGCTGTGCGGCCCCCCAAAGAAATGCCACCCCACACCATGACTGACCCACCGCCAAACCGGTCATGCTGGAGGATGTTGCAGACAGCAGAACGCTCTCCATGGCGTCTCCAGACTCTGTCACGTCTGTCACGTGCTCAGTGTGAACCTGCTTTCATCTGTGAAGAGCACAGGGCGCCAGTGGCGAATTTGCCAATCTTGGTGTTCTCTGGCAAATGCCAAACGTCCTGCATGGTGTTGGGTTGTAAGCACAACCCCCACCTGTGGACGCCGGGCCCTCATAGAGTCTGTTTCTGACCGTTTGAGCAGACACATGCACATTTGTGGCCTGCTGGAGGTCATTTTGCAGGGCTCTGGCAGTGCTTCTCCTGCTCCTCCTTGCACAAAGGCGGAGGTAGCGGTCCTGCTGCTGGGTTGTTGCCCTCCTACGGCCTCCTCCACGTCTCCTGATGTACTGGCCTGTCTCCTGGTAGCGCCTCCATGCTCTGGACACTACGCTGACAGACACAGCAAACCTTCTTGCCACAGCTCGCATTGATGTGCCATCCTGGATGAGCTGCACTACCTGAGCCACTTGTGTGGGTTGTAGACTCCGTCTCATGCTACCACTAGAGTGAAAGCACCGCCAGCATTCAAAAGTGACCAAAACATCAGCCAGGAAGCATAGGAACTGAGAAGTGGTCTGTGGTCCCCACCTGCAGAACCACTCCTTTATTGGGGGTGTCTTGCTAATTGCCTATAATTTCCACCTGTTGTCTATTTCATTTGCACAACAGCATGTGAAATTTATTGTCAATCAGTGTTGCTTCCTAAGTGGACAGTCTGATTTCACAGAAGTGTGATTGACTTGGAATTACATTGTGTTGTTTAAGTGTTCCCTTTATTTTTTTGAGCAGTGTATATACATACACACATATAGATATATATACTTCCGACTTCAACTATATATATATACTATATACACTGTATATATATAGTTGAAGTCGGAAGCTTACATAAACCTTAGCCAAATACATTTAAACTCAGTTTTTCACAATTCCTGAAATGTAATCCTAGTAAAAATTCCCTGTCTTAGGTCAGGTAGGATCACGTGTCTCCTTCCTGAGCGGTATGACGGCTGCTTGGTCCCATGGTGTTTATACTTGCGTACTATTGTTTGTACAGATGATTGTGGTACCTTCAGGCGTTTGGAAATTGCTCCCAAGGATGAACCAGACTTGTGGAGGTCTACATTTTTTTTCTGAGGTCTTTGCTGATTTCTTTTGATTTCCCCATGATGTCAAACAAAGAAGCACTGAGTTTGAAGGTAGGCCTTGAAATACATCCACAGGTACACCTCCATTGACTCAAATTATGACAATTACCCTATCAGAAGCTTCTAAAGCCATGACATCATTTTCTGGAATTTTCCAAGCTGGTTAAATGCACAGTCAATTTAGTGTATGTAAACGTCTGACCCACTGGAATTGTGATACAGTGAATTATAAGTGAAATAATCTGTTTGTAAACAATTGTTGGAAAAATTACTTGTGTCATGCACAAAGTAGATGTCCTAACCGACTTGCCAAAACTATAGTTTGTTAACAAGAAATTTGTGGAGTGATTGAAAAATGAGTTTTAATGACTCCAACCTAAGTGTATGTAAACTTCTGACTTCAACTGTATATATATATAGTATGTATATGTGTATAAATTAAACTGTATAATAAATAAATGTGACTGGTCAATATTTTGGATGAAATCAAATCAAATTGTATTTGTCACATGCTCCGAATACAACAGGTGCAGACCTGATCAACTCTATGCGAAGGAGATGTGTCACACTGCATTTGGCAAATAAATGGTGGTCACAACAGATATTGCCTGGTTTTCTGATCCACGCTCCTACCTTTTTTTTTAAAAGGTAACTGTGACCAACAGATGCATATCTGTATTCCCAGTCATGTGAAATACATAGATTAGGGCCAAATGAATATATTTCAATTGACTGATTTCCTTATATGAACTGTAACTCTAAAATGTTGAAATTGTTGCATGATGCATTCATATTTTTGTTCAATGTATGTTTTTATTTTACCGTTATTTTACCGTTATTTTACCAGGTAAGTTGACCGAGAACACATTCTCATTTACAGCAACGACCTGGGGAATAGTTACAGGGGAGAGGAGGGCGATGAATGAGCCAATTGGAAGCTGATGCCTATATGTGTAGCCTATATCACCCCCAGCCTGTGTGTGGGTGTAATGTTGTTGCTCTGATCCTACCTCATTTGAATATGGGCACTTGAAGGGCCAATCAAATTCTGCCTTTTTCCTGGACTTTGATCTTTCAGTCAAACAATAAGTGCTTACTTTGGTAGATATGGGTATGATAAAAATGAATAGGTTTATGGTGACAGTGACACAGCAGATATTATAGACTGACATTGTAGACGCTACAAGCAACACTATATAAAATGTTTTTTTAAACCCTAACTCAATGTAGAGGATAACCTTTATCAGTGACTGCATAGTCTGTCCTCTCTGACCTAATTGTGTGTGTGTGTGTGTGTGTGTTTGTGTTGTGGTTGACAGAGCAGTGAATTAACAATTAGAGGCTGTGTGGCAATGATCAATGATGGCAGTGCTCAGCTCACCAGTTCATTTACAGGGCAAACATATATAACTGGAATAAATTATACAATCGTACTTTAGACCATTTGCTGGGTGTTGCATTTAGAAATTCTCGGGATTGGGTTTGGAATTTAGGAAATAGATAAGTCTACATGTGAATTGACAGTCTTGTGTGACTGAATCCCTTTTTTTGACAGCGTGTAACTTCTCCGGTGCACACGGTGGCAGTAGCTTTGGTAGCGTACAGGGATTCAATTGGGTGCCGTTTCCTTAACGTAGAATAAGTAACGTAACGACACGAGTGACCTGGTCCGTCCTCCAACATAAAATCAAAGAAACTCTGTGATCTGACAGCGAGTCATATCAGGACAAGAGCAGTAACATCATGGTTTTCGAGGAGAAAATGATCCTGAACGGGGAACCCGAAGATGTAAGACATTAATGAACAATTTTCCATTTAATATGTGGTTAAATAATGAAAGGAACCGTGGGTTTAAGGCCTAGGTTTGCTACTATAGCTAACAGGAGAGACGCCGTGTCTAGCCAGCCGGTACGTCAACTAGCTAGTCCGCTAACGTTAGCTAGCATAGTTAGCCAATAATCTGCTAGGTTGTTTCGAGCAACCAGTGGCAATAAATAGCATGCAAGTTAGCTAACTAGCATGGCTAACAACAGCCGTGGCAAGTAGTCCAGTGTGTTATATCGGTGTCATGTTTCGAGTGCTTTAAAATGTATTTTTCTTTCAGGAGGAGGAGGAAGAAGAGGAGGAAGATATGGTGGTATGTATTGATTTGGTATGATGCGATGTAATCTGCCCACCTTGCATTGGTTCTAAAACCTAAAGAATCTTTTGTCAACTAGCCAACTAGTTAGTTGTCATGCAACTGGGGGGAATAAATAACCAGCCTCATATCTGTTTGTGCTATAGCCAAGTCCGATGTATGGTTGTTTGTTATGCCAGACATGTTGGTTATAGCACAAACAGATCTGGGACCAGGCTAGGGAATAGATGACTTGCGTTCTCAGTAGCCCTGGTCCTTCTGTTCCAGGACCCCCTTGACACAGTGCGGGACAAGTGTGCACAGGCAGAGCACTGCATCCACACCCGGGCAAAACTGGAGGACTGCGAATCCAGGGTGGGCTCCAAGTCCGAGACCGCGGAGGACTGCACCGAAGAGCTTTTCGACTTTCTCCATGCCCGGGACCACTGTGTACGTGAGATCTACCCAGACGCTGTCGCCAGCCGTTAACCATGGGGGTGCAAGGGAAAACATACAACCAGGCATGAGTGGATGTTAGATTGGATTTCGCTTAGTCTGCCAAGAAATTACCTGAGACTGGTTGTCAGACTGCCAAGAGAGATGTCAGTGGGTCCAACTCCTTGTCTCAGTCATCTGTGCAGTTCTCACGTACCACAACTGATACACAAATACATTTGTGTGACTCAACATTTAAACTTCGACAGCCAGATGATACCATTTTTCAGGAGTCAGTGATTTGTATGTACTCTATTGCATGCTTCTCCATTAAGTTCTTCATAATTGGAGAGCTTAGAATTTGAGTAGAACAGTTGGATGATGGCGCGGGACAGAAGGATGTGGAGAAATGAGTAGAGAAAAGCAGACCGACCCTCGTATGGTTATACGGTTGTATGCGTTCAGTCACCAGACGAGGAATGAAGAGAAAATCATTTTGATGGTATAACTAGCTACTTTAGGAGACAAGTGTCACTCACCTTGCATCCATTTGTACTAGACAGTTTGCAAAAACTTTACCTTTCATTTCTGTCCTCCAGGTGGCACACAAAGTCTTCCATTCTGTCAAATAAAGTCCATCCAGCTCCCTGCACTACTGGCAGAAATCCCCTGGCAGATACAGAAACAAGTACCTGGTTTTAAAGGAAACCTCTATGGATCTATGTTGTAACCTCAAATACACACTCTGTTCATGTGAATAAATTGTAAATTAAGTGTTGAATCAGTGTTTTTTTTGTTTTTTTGTAACATGTCGGATTAAGAAGTTATATACGTTTGTTGTCACGCATCTAATCTCGTCTACCAGCTGGCGGTAGCTACCGAGACTGGGAACGAGGTTATTCTGTATCAATGTGGCAAGTGCAGCATAAATGAACTTGGTCATTGGTCTCACAACTGGATAATTGCAAAGAATTACAATTGCTTTATGTTCCCGCTTAAATGCAATTTCACAATGGAAACCTTGTATAGCGTGCCTCCATGCAATCAACAACCCCTGGTACGATCTTACTTTTTGTAGTGTGCACTAAAAGCTGTCACGAGTTCCCCATGAGGCGAATTGGAGCCTCACCTACTTGCTATTGTTTGACAAAGATTATCTAGACTTTGCCTCTTCTTCCTCTGCTATTGGATAGCCTCGAGCCCATCCCTGTGTTGTGATGAGATGACAGAATAATGCAGTTTCCCCACATATACAGCAGTATCATGTGTTTGGAATGTGCGTTGTCCTAGCCCGGATAGCTGTCGATTTGCAGTGGTCATAAACTACAGCGCAAGCGGAGAAGGGGTCTGAGAAATGTGTAATGCAGCTGAACGTTTCTTTGTGATTTCACAGCCGAGGCCTTGCGAGAAATCCTGTTGGCGAATGTTCTGACCTCACAGGTCCCTTAGCCCGTGTAGGGATGTATTTTGGAATATACTGTGATTACAGCTAAACTGGTGGCTGTAATGCACTGTTAACTGTGGATGCCAACTACCCTTAAAACCCCGACGAATAAGGAGTAGGGAGAACCTCCTGACTGCAGTTCAGGGCCGGGCTCACTCTGGGCGGAGTCAAACGCATTTAAGCCGAACCCTTCGAGAAGTCCCTGACTGCATCAGGTGTACTTGGAAGTTGGAGGTGGAAGATAGCTGTCAGAGCGTTATGGACAGAATGGACAACTTTAAACGAGTCATTTTTGGGGCAGAGCCGAATTGGACAGCGATTCTGACAGCCACCGCATGCGGTACAGGTGCCTTGATGCTTTTCCTGAATTGGTTCGGACACAAACAGTCGTGGAAGAAAATCCAGAGGGCGAAAGCCGGAAGAGAAACGTCACTGCAACGAGCAGAGCTTGCTGTCCTTCAGTTCAACGAATCTGTGAGTTTGACTTTAGTTTAGCAAACGCTAGATAACAACCTCAACGAATGAACATTCAACCCTGCTGATAAGTCAGACACAGCTGTGACTCTAGCTTGCAGATAGTACTAGGGTGGCTATCACATCTTCATGTTCTAACCAGTTGCCGCTTAGTCATGCATGCATGTATTGAAAGGAGGAGAAAGTGTATTCAGAGGACCCTACCTTACTGACTGAGATAGCATGACATTTCATTTAGATTTTCAGAGAGGGTAGCTAGATAGCTGGTGGTGTACCTAATGTTCATTCTCTTCCCTCTTTGACTCCCATGTCAGCACCCTGAAACAGACACCTCTCTCATCCTCTCACTGTCACTGGCTGAGCTGTCCAAACAACTGAAGGGCGGAACACTAACTCCAGAAGCTGTGTTCCACTCATACATGGAAAAGGTAATGCACAATTCAATCAACGCCCCCAGCAATCACATATACTGTAGGTTACTCCAGCTTTTTGTAATGTGCATGTTGTGGAATTTTGTGCACTGCATTATTTCTATAGGTGGTGTGTTTTGTTTTCACTGCAAGCATTGGTGACATATTGTACTCCTGCAATGTTTTCTGCAAACCCTTAACCACCTTTAACCTGTTTACGTATTTAAATCGGAAGTCACAGCTAGGGTTGCAAAGGGTCTGAAACTTTCCGGTAAATTTCAGGAATTTTTCCGGGAATGTTCCATGGGAAGTTAAGCCCTGGGATTTGGGCTTAAATTCATCAAAAAGGTTAGTTTATAACAGTGAACCTTTTTTGTGGGATACACATAAGGCAATTCTAGGTCTTGTGGCATATTTTGGTTAAACTATCCCCAATTCAATGGAATTGCAACTCTCTGCAGTGCACTCTTCCATCACATGTACAGCTGATTTTCAAGATCTTGCACACTAATGAGATGCTATTGAACCCACACTACTACACTGTCTGAGCCAAGGACTACATGCTTTCTGGTAAGTTTTGATTACAATACTGGGTGGGGTGAATATATTTTATGATGTATGATTTTTTGTTAACTAGTAAATAGTAGCCTATAGAAAAGTGTGTTTAAATCATTTCTAACTTGTTAACAATTCTGCTAGTTAGTTTCTGCTACCATGTGGGGTTTAGCTTGCTTGAACCTGCTAACATAGGAGTGTTAATTTACCTGTTTCCTTACATGTTTCATTTTAAAACATGTATCTTACAAAGGAGTTGTTTAATCTAACTGCTTAACTAAACTCGGCAAAAAAGAAACGTCCTCTCACTGTCAACTGTGTATTTTCAGAAAACTTAACATTAGTAAATATTTGTATGAACATAAGATTCAACAACTGAGACAAACTGATCAAGTTTGTTGGTTCGACTTTTCTGGGCTCCGTTATTTACTTTAAAAAAAAATATATATATTTTTTTTCACCTTTATTTAACCAGGTAGGCAAGTTGAGAACAAGTTCTCATTTACAATTGCGACCTGGCCAAGATAAAGCAAAGCAGTTCGACAACATACAAAAACAGAGTTACACATGGAGTAAAACAACATACAATCAATGATGTAGTAAAAGAAATAAGACTATATACAATGTGAGCAAATGATGTGAGATAAGGGAGGTAAAGGCAAAAAAGGCCATGGTGGCAAAGTAAATAAAGTATGGCAAGAAAAACACTGGAATGGTAGATTTGTAGTTTGAAGAAAGTTCAAAGTTAAAATATAAATAATATGGTGCAAAGGAGCAAAATAAATAAATACAGTAGGGGAAGAGGTCGTAGTTTGGGCTAAATTATAGATGGGCTATGTACAGGTGCAGTGATCTGGGAGCTGCTCTGATAGCTGGTGCTTAAAGCTAGTGAGGGAGATAAGTGTTCCCAGTTTCAGAGATTTTTGTAGTTCGTTCCAGTCATTGGCAGCAGAGAACTGGAAGGAGAGACGACCAAAGGAGGAGTTGGCTTTAGGGGTGACCAGAGAGATATACCTGCTGGAGCGCGTGCTACAGGTGGGTGCTGCTATGGTGACCAGTGAGCGGAGATAAGGGGGGACTTTACCTAGCAGGGTCTTGTAGATGACCTGGAGCCAATGTGTTTGGCGACGATTATGTAGCGAAGGCCAGCCAACGAGAGCATACAGGTCGCAGTGGTGGGTAGGATTTGGGGCTTTGGTGACAAAACGGATGGCACTGTGATAGACTGCACCCAGCTTGTTGAGTAGGGTATTGGAGGCTATTTTGTAAATGACATCGCCGAAGTCGAGGATTGGTAGGATGGTCAGTTTTACGAGGGTATGTTTGGCAGCATGAGTGAAGGATGCTTTGTTGTGAAATAGGAAGCCAATTCTAGATTTAACTTTGGATTGGAGATGATTGATGTGAGTCTGGAAGGAGAGTTTACAGTCTAACCAGGCACCTTGGTATTTGTAGTTGTCCACAAATTCTAAGTTAGAACCGTCCAGAGAAGTGATGCTGGACAGGCGGGCAGGTGCAGGCAGCGATCGATTGAAGAGCATGCATTTAGTTTTACTTGTGTTTAGGAGCAGTTGGAGACCACGGAAGGAGAGTTGAATGGTATTGAAGCTCGTCTGGAGGGTTGTTAAGTGTCCAAAAAAGGGCCAGAAGTATACAGAATGGTGTCGTCTGCGTAGAGGTGGATCAGAGATTCACCAGCAGCAAGAGCGACATCATTGATGTATACAGAGAAAAGAGTTGGCCCAAGAATTGAACCATGTGGTACCCCCATAGAGACTGCCAGATGTCCGGACAGCAGGCCCTCCGATTTGACACACTGAACTCTGTCAGAGAAGTAGTTGATGAACCTTGCGACGCAATCGTTTGAGAAACCAAGGCTACTGAGTCTGCCGATGAGGATGTGGTGATTAACAGAGTCAAAAGCTTTGGCCAGGTCAATGAATACGGCAGCACAGTATTGTTTCTTATCGATGGCGGTTACGATGTCGTTTAGGACCTTGAGCGTGGCTAAGGTGCATCCATGACCAGCTCTGAAACCAGATTGCATAGCGGAGAGGGTGCGGTGGGATTCGAAATGGTCGGTAATCTGTTTGTTGACTTGGCTTTCGAAGACCTTAGAAAGGCAGGGTAGGATGGATATAGGTCTGTAGCAATTTGGGTCGAGAGCGTCACCTCCTTTGAAGAGGGGGATGACAGCAGCTGCTTTCCAATCTATGGGAATCTCAGACGACACGAAAGAGAGGTTGAACAGGCTAGTAATAGGGGTTGCAATAATTTCGGCAGATAATTTTAGAAAGAAAGGGTCCAGATTGTCAAGCCCAGCTGATTTGTAGGGGTCCAGATTTTGCAGCTCTTTCAGAACATCAGCTGAATGGATTTGGGAGAAGGAGAAATGGGGGAGGCTTGGGCGAGTAGCTGTGGTGGGTGCAGTGCTGTTGAATGCAGTAGGGGTAGTTAGGTGGAAAGCATGGCCAGCCGTAGAAAAATGCTTATTGAAATTCTCAATTATAGTGGGCTTATTGGTGGTGACAGAGTTTCCTATCCTCAGTGCAGTTGGGAGGAGGTGTTCTTATTCTTCATGGACTTTAGTGTCCCAGAACTTTTTAGAGTTCGAGTTGCAGGAAGCAAATTTCTGTTTGAAAAAGCTAGCCTTGGCGTTTCTAACTGCCTGTGTGTATTGGTTTCTAACTTCCCTGAAAAGTTTCATATCGCGGGGGCAGTTCGATGCTAATGCAGAACGCCACAGGATATTTTTGTGTTGGTTAAGGGCAGTCGGGTCTGGGGAGAACCAAGGGCTATATCTGTTCCTGGTTCTAAATTTCTTGAAAGGGGCATGCTTATTTAAGATGGTGAGGAAGGCATTTAAAAAAAATAACCAGGCATCCTCTACTGACGGGATGAGGTCAATATCTTTCCAGGATACCAGGGCCAGGTCGATTAGAAAGGCTTGCTCGTTGAAATGTTTCAGGGAGCGTTTGACAGTGATGAGTGGAGGTCGTTTGACCGCTGACCCATTACGGGTGCAGGCAATGAGGCAGTTATCGCTGAGATCTTGGTTGAAAACAGCAGAGGTGTAATTAGAGGGCACGTTGGTTAGGATGATATCTATGAGGGTGCCCGTGTTTGCGGCTTTGGGGTTGTACCTGGTGGGTTCATTAATAATTTGTGTGAGATTGAGGGCATCAAGCTTGGATTGTAGGATGGCTGGGGTGTTAAGCATGTCCCAGTTTAGGTCACCTAGTAGCACGAGCTCTGAAGATAGATGGGGGGCAATCAGTTCACATATGGTGTCCAGAGCACAGCTAGGGGCCGAGGGGGTTCTATAGCAGGCGGCAACGGTGAGAGACTTGTTTTTGGAGAGGTGGATTTTTAAAAGTAGAAGTTCAAATTGTTTGGGTACAGACCTGGATAGCAGGACAGAGCTCTGCAGGCTCTCTGCAGTAGATTGCAACACCGCCCCCTTTGGTCGTTCTCTTGTCTGAAAACGTTATAGTTAAGGATGAAGATTTCACAGTTTTTGGTGGACTTCCTAAGCCAAGATTCAGACACAGCTAGGACATCCGGGTTGGCAGAGTGTGCTAAAGCAGTGAATAAAACAAACTTAGGGAGGAGGCTTCTAATGTTAACATGCATGAAACCAAGGTTATTACGGTTACAGAAGTCATCAAAAGAGAGCGCCTGGGGAGTAGGAGTGGAGCCAGGCACTGCAGGGCCTGGATTCACCTCTACATCCCCAGAGGAGCAGAGAAGAATAAGTATGAGGGTACGGCTAAAAGCTATAAGAATTGGTCGTCTGTGACGTCCAGAATAGAGAGAAAAAGGAGCAGGTTTCTGGGGGCGATAAAATAGCTTCAAGGTATAATGTACAGATAAAGGTATGGTGGGATGTGAATACAGAGGAGGTAAACCTATGCATTTAGTGATTATGAGAGAGATATTGTCTCTAGAAACATCATTGAAACCAGAAGATGTCGTAGCATGTGTGGGTGGAGGAACTGAGAGGTTGGATAAGGTATAATGAGCAGGAATAGAGGCTCTACAGTGAAATAAGCCAATAAACACTAACCAGAACAGCAATGGACATACTTAACAAATAAACACTCAAAATGTGTACTTGCAGACCCCTGGAATCAAGTTTTGTTTTGACTCAATGGAGGGACATAGTCAGAAAAATGCTGATGAATGTCTTGTTTAAGCTGTGTATGCAATTGGTTCACCTCTGATGCTCACAGGCAATGTGTATTGGAAGAGATTTCTGAATGTTCTTTGCCCAGTATGCACCCCTCCAACCAGACATGCTTTATCTACTCATTTGCTGGATACAGAGTTCAAGTTTTTTTTTTTTTTTTAACCTTTATTTAACTAGGCAAGTCAGTTAAGAACAAATTCTTATTTTCAATGACGGCTTAGGAACAGTGGTTTAACTGCCTTGTTCAGGGGCAGAACGACAGAAGGTCAAGCAAATCAGACTGCAATCGTCTCTGAATGGTGGTTGAATGTTTGTGGGAAAGGAATAATTAACTACATCATCTCCACCCCTCAACCAGTATTCTACAAGGGCACAGACACAAAGGACAACACACACCGGTCTCTACATTGCAGATGAGCTGAAGGCAGTTATCAATGACCTTGGACCACAGAATGTATTTGCACTGGTGACAGCCAATGCTGTGAACATGAAGGCTGCTTGGTCTAAAGTGGAGGAGTCCTACCCTCACAGCACACCCATTGGCAGTGCTGCTCATGCTTTGAATCTGCTCCTCAAGGACATCATGGCACTGAAAACAATGGATACACTCTACAAGACAGCCAAGGAAATTGTTAGGTATGTGAAGGGTCATCAAGTTATGGCAGTAATCTACCTTACCAAGCAAAGTGATAAGAATAAGAGCACCACATTGAAGCTGCCCAGCAGCACCCGTTGGGGTGGTGTTGTCATCATGTTGTACAGTCTCCTGGAGGGGAAGGAGTCTCTCCAAGAAATGACCATATCAGTCTGCTGATATGGACAGCCACATCAAGAGGATCCCCCTGGATGATGTATTTTGGGAGAGAGTGGTAAGCAGCCTGAAACTCCTGAAACCTATAGCAGTAACCATTGCACGGATTGAGGGAGACAATGCCATCCTGTCTGATTTTAAGACTCTGATGTGCCATCCTATCTGATGTAAGAGAATAAATCCGTACTGCCCTGCCCACTTCACTGTTTCTCCAAGCAGAGGAAACTGCAGTTCTGAAATACATCAAAAAGTGTGAAGACTTCTGCCTGAAGCCCATCCACGCCACAGCGTACATGTTGGATCCCAAATATGCTCGCAAGAGCATCCTGTCTGGTGCAGAGATCAACAAGGCCTATGGTGTCATCACTACCGTGTCTCACCACCTTGGCCTGGATGAGGGCAGGGTTCTTGGCAGTCTGGTGAAGTACACTTCCTAGCAAGTGCTTTGGGATGGAGATGCAATATGGCAGTCGTGCCAACATGCAGTTGAAGTCAGAAGTTGACATACACTTTAGCCAAATATACACTGCTCAAAAAAATAAAGGGAACACAAAAATAACACGTCCTAGATCTGAATGAATGAAATAATCTTATTAAATACTTTTTTCTTTACATAGTTGAATGTGCTGACAACAAAAGCACACAAAAATAATCAATGGAAATCCAATTTATCAACCCATGGAGGTCTGTGACACTTGTCTCCTAAAGTAGCTAGTTATACCATCAAAATGATTTTCTCTTCATTCCTCGTCTGGTGACTGAACGCATACAACCGTATAACCATACGAGGGTCGGTCTGCTTTTCTCTACCCATTTCTCCACATCATCCAACTGTTATACTCAAATTCTAAGCTCTCCAATTATGAAGAACTTAATGGAGAAGCATGCAATAGAGTACATACAAATCACTGACTCCTGAAAAATGGTATCATCTGGCTGTCGAAGTTTAAATGTTGAGTCACACAAATGTATTTGTGTATCAGTTGTGGTACGTGAGAACTGCACAGATGACTGAGACAAGGAGTTGGACCCACTGACATCTCTCTTGGCAGTCTGACAACCAGTCTCAGGTAATTTCTTGGCAGACTAAGCGAAATCCAATCTAACATCCACTCATGCCTGGTTGTATGTTTTCCCTTGCACCCCCATGGTTAACGGCTGGCGACAGCGTCTGGGTAGATCTCACGTACACAGTGGTCCCGGGCATGGAGAAAGTCGAAAAGCTCTTCGGTGCAGTCCTCCGCGGTCTCGGACTTGGAGCCCACCCTGGATTCGCAGTCCTCCAGTTTTGCCCGGGTGTGGATGCAATGCTCTGCCTGTGCACACTTGTCCCGCACTGTGTCAAGGGGGTCCTGGAACAGAAGGACCAGGGCTACTAAGAACGCAAGTCATCTATTCCCTAGCCTGGTCCCAAATCTGTTTGTGCTATAACCAACATGTCTGGCATAACAAACAACCATACATCGGACTTGGCTATAGCACAAACAGATATGAGGCTGGTTATTTATTCCCCCCAGTTGCATGACAACTAACTAGTTGGATAGTTGACAAAAGATTCTTTAGGTTTTAGAAACAATGCAAGGTGGGCAGATTACATCGCATCATACCAAATCAATACATACCACCATATCTTCCTCCTCTTCTTCCTCCTCCTCCTGAAAGAAAAATACATTTTAAAGCACTCGAAACATGACACCGATATAACACACTGGACTACTTGCCACGGCTGTTGTTAGCCATGCTAGTTAGCTAACTTGCATGCTATTTATTGCCACTGGTTGCTCGAAACAACCTAGCAGATTATTGGCTAACTATGCTAGCTAACGTTAGCGGACTAGCTAGTTGACGTACCGGCTGGCTAGACACGGCGTCTCTCCTGTTAGCTATAGTAGCAAACCTAGGCCTTAAACCCACGGTTCCTTTCATTATTTAACCACATATTGAATGGAAAATTGTTCATTAATGTCTTACATCTTCGGGTTCCCCGTTCAGGATCATTTTCTCCTCGAAAACCATGATGTTACTGCTCTTGTCCTGATATGACTCGCTGTCAGATCAGAGTTTCTTTGATTTTATGTTGGAGGACGGACCAGGTCACTCGTGTCGTTACGTTACTTATTCTACGTTAAGGAAACGGCACCCAATTGAATCCCTGTACGCTACCAAAGCTACTGCCACCGTGTGCACCGGAGAAGTTACACGCTGTCAAAAAAAGGGATTCAGTCACACAAGACTGTCAATTCACATGTAGACTTATCTATTTCCTAAATTCCAAACCCAATCCCGAGAATTTCTAAATGCAACACCCAGCAAATGGTCTAAAGTACGATTGTATAATTTATTCCAGTTATATATGTTTGCCCTGTAAATGAACTGGTGAGCTGAGCACTGCCATCATTGATCATTGCCACACAGCCTCTAATTGTTAATTCACTGCTCTGTCAACCACAACACAAACACACACACACACACACACACACAATTAGGTCAGAGAGGACAGACTATGCAGTCACTGATAAAGGTTATCCTCTACATTGAGTTAGGGTTTAAAAAAAACCATTTTATATAGTGTTGCTTGTACAATGTCAGTCTATAATATCTGCTGTGTCACTGTCACCATAAACCTATTCATTTTTATCATACCCATATCTACCAAAGTAAGCACTTATTGTTTGACTGAAAGATCAAAGTCCAGGAAAAAGGCAGAATTTGATTGGCCCTTCAAGTGCCCATATTCAAATGAGGTAGGATCAGAGCAACAACATTACACCCACACACAGGCTGGGGGTGATATAGGCTACACATATAGGCATCAGCTTCCAATTGGCTCATTCATCCCCCTCCTCTCCCCTGTAACTATTCCCCAGGTCGTTGCTGTAAATGAGAATGTGTTCTCGGTCAACTTACCTGGTAAAATAACGGTAAAATAAAAACATACACTGAACAAAAATATGAATGCATCATGCAACAATTTCAAAATTTTAGAGTCACAGTTCATATAAGGAAATCAGTCAATTGAAATATATTCATTTGGCCCTAATCTATGGATTTCACATGACTGGGAATACAGATATGCATCTGTTGGTCACAGAAACCTTTAAAAAAAGGTAGGAGCGTGGATCAGAAAACCAGGCAGTATCTGTTGTGACCACCATTTATTTGCCAAATGCAGTGTGACACATCTCCTTCGCATAGAGTTGATCAGGTCTGCACCTGTTGTATTCGGAGCATGTGACAAATACAATTTGATTTGATTTCATCCAAAATATTGACCAGTCACATTTATTTATTATACAGTTTAATTTATACACATATACATACTATATATATATATATACAGTTGAAGTCGGAAGTTTACATACACTTAGGTTGGAGTCATTAAAACTAATTTTTCAACCACTCCACAAATTTCTTGTTAACAAACTATAGTTTTGGCAAGTTGGTTAGGACATCTACTTTGTGCATGACACAAGTAATTTTTCCAACAATTGTTTACAGACAGATTATTTCACTTATAATTCACTGTATCACAATTCCAGTGGGTCAGACGTTTACATACACTAAGTTGACTGTGCATTTAACCAGCTTGGAAAATTCCAGAAAATGATGTCATGGCTTTAGAAGCTTCTGATAGGGTAATTGTCATAATTTGAGTCAATGGAGGTGTACCTGTGGATGTATTTCAAGGCCTACCTTCAAACTCCGTGTTTCTTTGCTTGACATCATGGGGAAATCAAAAGAAATCAGCCAAGACCTCAGAAAAAAAATTGTAGACCTCCACAAGTCTGGTTCATCCTTGGGAGCAATTTCCAAACGCCTGAAGGTACCACAATCATCTGTACAAACAATAGTACGCAAGTATAAACACCATGGGACCACGCAGCCGTCATACCGCTCAGGAAGGAGACGCGTGATCCTACCTGACCTAAGACAGGGAATTTTTACTAGGATTACATTTCAGGAATTGTGAAAAACTGAGTTTAAATGTATTTGGCTAAGGTTTATCTAAACTTCCGACTTCAACTATATATATACAGTGTATATAGTGTGTGTGTGTGTGTGTGTGTATATATATATATATATATATATAATTAGTTGAAGTCGGAAGTATATATATACTGCTCAAAAAAATAAAGGGAACACTAAAATAACACATCCTAGATCTGAATGAATGAAATAATCTTATTAAATACTTTTTTCTTTACATAGTTGAATGTGCTGAGAACAAAATCACACAAAAATAATCAATGGAAATCCAATTTATCAACCCATGGAGGTCTGGATTTGGAGTCACACTCAAAATTAAAGTGGAAAACCACACTACAGGCTGATCCAACTTTGATGTAATGTCCTTAAAACAAGTCAAAATGAGGCTCAGTAGTGTGTGTGGCCTCCCCGTGCCTGTATGACCTCCCTACCATACCTGGGCATGCTCCTGATGAGGTGGCGTATTGTCTCCTGAGGGATCTCCTCCCAGACCTGGACTAAAGCATCCGCCAACTCCTGGACAGTCTGGTGCAATGTGGCGTTGGTGGATGGAGCGAGACATGATGTCCCAGATGTGCTCAATTGGATTCAGGTCTGGGAAACGGGCGGGCCAGTGCATAGCATCAATGCCTTCCTGTTGCAGGAACTGCTGACACACTCCAGCCACATGAGGTCTAGCATTGTCTTGCATTAGGAGGAATCCAGGGCCAACCGCACCAGCATATGGTCTCACAAGGGGTCTGAGGATCTCATCTCGGTACCTAATGGCAGTCAGGCTACCTCTGGCAAGCACATGGAGGGCTGTGCAGCACCCCCAAAGAAATGCCACCCCACACCATGACTGACCCACCGCCAAACCGGTCATGCTGGAGGATGTTGCAGGCAGCAGAACGTTCTCCACGGCGTCGCCAGACTGTCACGTGCTCAGTGTGAACCTGCTTTCATCTGTGAAGAGCACAGGGCACCAGTGGTGAATTTGCCAATCTCGGTGTTCTCTGGCAAATGCCAAACGTCCTGCACGGTGTTGGGCTGTAAGCACAACCCCCACCTGTGGACGTCGGGCCCTCATACCACCCTCATGGAGTCTGTTTCTGACCGTTTGAGCAGACGCATGCACATTTGTGGCCTGCTGGAGGTCATTTTGCAGGGCTCTGGCAGTGCTCCTCCTGCTTCTCCTTGCACAAAGGCGGAGGTAGCGGTCCTGCTGCTGGGTTTTTGCCCTCCTACGGCCTCCTCCACATCTCCTGATATACTGGCCTGTCTCCTGGTAGCGCCTCCATGCTCTGGACACTACGGTGACAGACACAGCAAACCTTCTTGCCACAGCTCGCATTGATGTGCCATCCTGGATGAGCTGCACTACCTGAGCCACGTGTGTGTGTGTGTGGTAGACTTCGTCTCATGCTACCACTAGAGTGAAAGCACCGGCAGCATTCAAGTGACCAAAACATCAGCCAGGAAGCATAGGAACTGAGAAGTGGTCTGTGGTCACCACCTGCAGAACCACTCCTTTATTGGGGGTGTCTTGCTAATTGCCTATAATTTCCACCTGTTGTCTATTCCATTTGCACAACAGCATGTGAAATTTATTGTCAGTGTTGCTTCCTGAGTGGACAGTTTGATTTCACAGAAGTGTGATTGACTTGGAGTTACATTGTGTTGTTTAAGTGTTCGCTTTATTTTTTTTGAGCAGTGTATTTAAACTCAGTTTTTCACAATTCCTGACATTTAAGCCTTGTAAAAATTCCCTATTTCACATCAGTTAGGATCACCACTTTATTTTAAGAATGTGAAATGTCAGAATAATAGTAGAGAGAATGATTTATTTCAGCTTTTATTTCTTTCATCACATTCCCAGTGGGTCAGAAGTTTACCTACACTCTAAGTATTTGGTAGCATTGCCTTTAAATTGTTTAACTTCGGTAAACCGTTTCGTGTAGCCTTCCACAAGCTTCCCACAATAAGTTGGGTGAATATTGGCCCATTTCTCCTGACAGAGCTGGTGTAACTGAGTCAGGTTTGTAAGCCTCCTTGCTCGCACACGCTTTTTCAGTTCTGCCCACACATTTTCTTTAGGATTGACGTCAGGGCTTTGTGATGGCCACTCCAATACCTTGTTGTTGTCCTTAAGCCATTTTACCACAACTTTGGAAGTATGCTTTGGGTCATTGTCCATTTGGAAGACCGATTTGCAACCAAGCTTTAACTTCGTGACTGTCTTGAGATGTCGCTTCAATATATCCACATAATTTTCCTCCCTCATGATGCCATCCATTTTGTGAAGTCCTGCAGCAAAGCACCCTCACAACATGATGCTGCCACCCCCGTGTTTCACGGTTGGGATGGTGTTCTTCGGCTTGTAGGCCTCCTCCTTTTTCCTCCAAACATAACGATGGTCATTATGGCCAAACAGTTCTATTTTTGTCAGACCAGAGGACCTTTCTCCAAAAAGTACGATCTTTGTCCCCATGTGCAGTTGCAAACCGTAGTCTAGCTTTTTCTTTTTATGGCGGTTTTGGAGCAGTGTCTTCTTCCTTGCTGAGCGGCCTTTCAGTTTATGTCGATATAGGACCCGTTTTTTTACTGTGGATATAGAAACATTTGCACCTGTTTCCTCCAGCGTCTTCACAAGGTCCTTTTGCTGTTCTGGGATTGATTTGCACATTTCGCACTAAAGTACGTTCGTCTGTAGGAGACCGAAAGCGTCTCCTTCCTGAGCGGTATGATCGCTGCGTGGTCCCATGGCGTTTATACTTGCGTACTAGTGTTTGTACAGATGAACGTGGTACCTTCAGGAGTTTGGAAATTGCTCCCAAGGATGAAGCAGACTTGTGGAGGTCTGCAAATCTTTTGTGGGGGTCTTGGCTGATTTCTTTTGATTTTGCCATGATGTCAAGCAAAGAGGCACTGAGTTTGAAGGTAGGCCTTAAAATGCATCCACAGGTACACCTCCAATTGACTCAAATTATGTCAATTAGCCCATCAGAAGCTTCTAAAGCCATGACATCATTTTCTGGAATTTTCCAAGCTGGTTAAATGCACAGTCAATTTAGTGTATGTAAACGTCTGACCCACTGTAATTGTGATACAGTGAATTATAAGTTAAATAATCTGTAAACAATTGTTGGAAAAATTACTTGTGTCATGCACAAAGTAGATGTCCTAACCGACTTGCCAAAACTATAGTTTGTTAACAAGAAATTTGTGGAGTGGTTGAAAAACGTGTTTTAATGACTCCAATCTAAGTGTATGTAAACTTCCGACTTCAACTGTATCTCATCAGCCACCTGGTGAAAGGGACTTCGTGGATCTGAGGCTCTTTCCCCCATCATCCTCCAAATCCCAACATCAGCCGCCTCAGAGTGCAACTGGTCCTAGTTTGGGAACACATACACCAAAGCACACAACAGGCTGACCAATACAAGTGTTGAAAAATTTGGCCATCCGGGCAAATTTGAGGCTTTTTGAGCCTGACAACGATCCATCCTCAACAAGGTTGGAAAGTGACAGTGAAGATGAGGCCTCAGTCTGATGTTCAAGAGGTGGACATTGAGGAGGTCCAGGGAGAGGACATGGAAGCCTGAGAAGAAGACAACCAAAGCTCATTTAAAGTTCAATTCGTAACTAAATTGTTTTTATTTCTATTGGAAGGATTTAATCATTTGCAATTGTCTAATTATGATAAGGTTTCTGTCTCCATATGATATGGTAAATATATCCAATGCAAAAAAACATCTACATTTAAATTGTATTAATTTCTGTGAATTCCCATATATTCCCACAAAGTTTCTACCTCCTGAATATTCCCCAAAATGTGCAACCCTAGTCACAGCCAACACAGCCCTGAAAAGGCCTATGCATTTATGATGACATGCCTGGATTATATTTGACTGTTTACAAAACAATGCGGCATGATCAGTCATTGAATGGCTATCACATAATAGGCATCATGTATTTTGGGGCATGCTGGCGTGGTGATCAATCTGTCCTGGTCCCAGAACTGTTTGGGATCTGTTTTGTGCTCTTGTTGTCGCAATGACCATAGGAGTTGGCAAGACAACACAAACTGATCTGGGACCAGGCTACTAGACCTTTCAATCTACAAGCGCTCCCATTGATTTGTTCCCATGTTGTGTTCCCACAGACATTGGAGGTGAATAGGAGACTGAACTGTTGCACTGAGATCCTGCTGGAGAGTTGGGATCAGCTGGAGGATATTGGCTCTCACAAGGATGGTCTCCTTTATGGGGTCCCTGTCAGCATCAAGGAAAATATAGGATACAAGGTGTTGATTAGGTGTCACTTCAGTGTCTTTCATGAATTATTTTTTCCCCGTGTAAAATATAGCAGGGGTTTCCCAGTCAAATTAAACATCGGCCTAGTCCTGGACCAAAGCACTTTCATTAGAGATTCTCCATTGAGCATGCTTGTTAGCCCAGGACATTGGCTTAATCTGTGTCCAGAAAACCACCCCATAGTAGGCCTGTGTCTTTGTCTGTGAACTTCAAGTTGAGTCTCTCGTGACACAGGCCCTACCAGTAACATGGTTCTGGGTTCAGAGATGTGCATGTCTACTGAAATAGTATTTTTTTTTTACATCAATGATAAAAAAAGTGAATCTTCCTGTTTTTGTATTTAGGGTCATGACTCTACGTGTGGCGTGATCTGTAAGTTGGACCTTCCTGCCACAGGGGACAGTGTGCTGGTTGAAGTGCTGAAGAGACAAGGCGCCATTCCCTTCGTCAAGACCAACGTACCCCAAAGCCTGCTAAGGTGAATAGTTGTTTTAGACTTGTGAATGCAACAAATGAGATTCAGAATATAGTTTGTCTACCATATACAATGTCAACTGATGAATAAGCATAATACACAAGCAATACATTGACATAGATGGGGTAACAATGGCTTTAATGTGCCACACACCACATTAGGTGATGTAATTTAGTGCAAGAGCTATGACTTGAGCAATGTGATTGAGGAGTTTGAAGACGGTCATGACCAGAGTAGTCCACACCCAGAGTAAAGCTGATTGGTCCCCCCCCATGACTCATGTTGTTTTTAGCAATCAGTGTTTTCACCCACATCTCTGTCTTGTCCCCATGTCCAGCTACGACTGCAGCAATCCCATCTACGGTCTGACTCTGAATCCCCATAACCCACAAAAGACGCCCGGGGGTTCATCGGGCGGGGAGGGAGCGCTGATCGGAGGAGGGGGCTCGGTCCTGGGCATGGGCTCCGACATTGGGGGCAGCATACGCATCCCTTCATCCTTCTGTGGGATCTGTGGCTTTAAACCCACGGCCAACAGGCTGAGGTGGGTGGATGAGTGGGGGGGGGGTGTGGGTGCGTGCATGTGTGTGTACGTTAGTGGGTCTGTCAGTGTGTCTTGTTACTCTTAGGATGCGCGTCAGTGAATATGCGTGTCTCAAGGTGACAACCTCTGAGGCCTTCAGTAATCTTTTACGATGTTCCTAACCCTGAGCACAGTTCAAGAACAGTTGCATCACGAGACGTTTATTTCCCCCCCTAAAAGCATAATTGTGTGTTTGAGTGAGTTATTGCGTTAGTGAGATATTGACTGACTATCTTTTTTAATTTTTTTTTTTCAGTTCGCGAGGCGCTTCCTCTTGTAGCCGAGGCCAAAAGTCAGGTAAGGCTCAAACGTTCAACTTTCCACCCTGCCCATGTATAGCTAAATAAATGGATGAACGTTTTCTTGACCCCTCCGTCTTAACGCCTACATACATAGAGAAAATAGGGAGCGGAGCTCTTCTGTGAAAAAAATGTAGAAATGGTTTCAAAAGGATGCTCGTTGCATTACATACAGTAAGTTTGGGATAGTAACAGATGTTATTGTTGACTTTTAACAACTGACTCTCCACTGTCAGGATGACACCAATTGTTTGTGTTCTTGTTCCAGTGCTGTCGTCCTATGGGCCGATGGCAAGGGACGTGGATAGCCTGGCTCTCTGTATGCAAGCTCTGCTCTGTGACCACATGTTCAGACTGGACCCTACTGTTCCCCCAATCCCATTCAACCAACAGGTGGGATCTCTCTCTGTCATAGGGAGTAGGGGGATGTTGCCCCTAGACGCTGATCTTGAGTCATTTTTTTTTTTTGTGGGAGGTGAAGCTGATCCTAGATCTGTACATAAAGGACACTTCATCCTGGAGCCTTTCGTAGGATACATATCATTGTTCAATGGATATCCCTGAAGAAAACAAATAATCCTTAAATACATTATATTTAGTGATGGGGCACCCTTTTGTAAAATCTATAATGATATCAGTTGCAATTGTTTTATTATAACATATCAATACATATTGATTTTACACAGAACATTGCAACTGTCTGAATGTTCACTTTTGTGTTTACTTCCACGGATCTGTGAAGTGGAGACGGCTGCTTGTTGATATTCTGGGAATGTTCTGGTCTGAATGTTCTAAGGAGCTTAACCTACTCAACCAGTTTGAATACATTGAGAGGCCTGTGAACTGTTGATGGATCATCAGCAGGCAATTGGAGTATGTTTATGATAAGTTGACAGCCTGTGAGGTCTGTTGAGAGGGTTTTGTGCATGCAGGAACAGTCTCGTATGCTTTTTACATAATAGTGTAGGTTTACAAGAATAAACCGATATTACAATATGCCTTGCTCTTATCGATATCAAACAATGGTGTCCATATCAAATTATCGATATTGGATGCCAATATCCATTATTGTAAGGTACATTATGCAGAAAGGACCTATACACATTCAAACCGCCGGCAATCTACGTTCTCTTATGTATCAATACTGTGTTCTTCCTCTGTTCTCCAGGTATACCAGCGTTCCAAGCCCCTGAGGATCGGGTACTATGAGAATGACGGCTATGCCATGCCCTCTCCAAGCATGGGCCGAGCCCTGAGGGAGACTAAAGCGTTGTTGGAGCGAGCAGGGCACACGGTGAGTAACCCCCAGTTCCAGACTGATCTACTTTGCCTTCAAAAAGTTTTCACACCCCTTGACTTTTTCCACATTTTGTGATAGACTGAATTTAAAATGGATTAAATTAAGATTTTGTGTCACTGGCCTACACGCAATACCCTATAATGTCAAAGTGGAATTAATGTTTTCAGAAATGTTAACAAGTTGGATTCCAAATGAAAAGCTGAAATGTCTTGAGTCAGTAAGTATTCAACAACCCCTTTGTTATGGAAAGCCTAAGATTCACGAGTAAAAATGTGCTAAACAAGTCGCATAAATTATATCAGCTCACTCGGTGTGCACTAAGTGTTTAACATTATTTTTTAATGTCTTCTCTGTACCCCACATATACAATTATCCGTAAGGTCCCTCAATCAAGCAGTGAATTTCAAACAAAGATTCTATGGGATTATAATGACAGAAGTTCGTGAGTTTTAATTATTGTGGTTGCACATTGAGATTCGCCGTTGCAAGTACGATTTGCAAATGTGTAATTTATTTTGCATGTTTGTATAATGATGTGTGAAAGATTTAACAATGGTTGCTAACTTATAACTTGACATTTGAACACATTCAATAAGATTTGCAAGCATAATTTAAGTCCATTTCCAACTATGAATATACTGCTGTGAATCAAAAATACTCTTGCAGACGAGGAGAGGGCCTAGAACCGAGCCCTGGGGGGACACCAGTAGTGAGAGTACGTTGTGCAGACACAGATCCTCTCCACATCATCTGGTAGGAGTGGCCTGTCAGGTGGGATGCAATCCAAGAGTGTGCAGAGCCTGAGACGCCCAGCCCTGAGAGGGTGGAGAGGAGGATCTTCTGGTTCACTGTGTTGAAGGCAGCGGATAGATCTAGAAGGATGAGAACAGAGGAGAGTGAGTCAGCTTTGGCAGTGCGGAGAGCCTCTGTGTCACAAAGAAGAGCAATCTCATTTGAGTAACCCGTCTTGAAGCTTGAGTGGTTAGGGTCAAGAAGATTGCTCTGAGAGAGCTAATGAGAAAGTTGATCAGAGACAGCACGCTCAAGTGTTTTGGAACGAAAAGAACGAAGGGATACAGGTCTATAGTTTTGGACGTCAGATGAGTCAAGTGTTCAGTTCAATCAGAGGGAATGCGATGAATTGATGAGGGAAGTGAGGAATGGGAGAAGGTCTCCAGAGATGGTCTGGAAGAGGGGATGGGGTCGAGCGGGCAGGTTGTCGGGCAGCCAGACCTCACTAGTCACAGAATTTAATCTGGGGAGAAAGAGGTCAAGTTGTCTGGTAGTTCTGTGTGAGTGAGACCAGTGGACTCAATAGGCTGAGTGAATGAGTAGCGGATGTTGTCAACCTTTTTTTTCAAAGTGGTTGACAAAGTCGTCCGCAGAGAGGGAGGGGTGGAGAATTAAGGTGGGAGAAGGTGGAAAATAGTTTGAAAGGATAGGGTTAGAGACAGAAGCTTGAAATTTAGTGGTAGAAAGTGGCTTTGGCAGCGGATACAGAGGAAGAGAAGGTGAAAGGATGATTGGTCCTCCGGAAGTTTAGTTTTCCTCCATTTTCTTTCAGCTGCCCACAGCCCTGTTCTGTAAGCTCGCAATGATTCACTCCGCCACGGAGCAGGAGAGGAGGGCAGGGCAGAGCCGGCTGGGAGGAAAGAGGACAGTGCTAGTCATAGGATGCGGAAAGGGAAAAGAGCATGGTCGAAGAGGCAGAATCAGGAGGGAGAAGGATTTAGCAGAAGGGAGAGAGTGAGTGAAAATTGCGATGGCACATGACCATCTGGGTAGGGGCCTAGTGGTTAGGGTTGGAGGAAAGGGAGACATAAAAGGAAACAAATTAGTGATCAGATCTGTAATAATTCTTAACTGAAATGATGCTTGCAAGTCTTATTGAATGTATTCAAAATTAAAGATACAACAAATCTTTCACTCATCGTGATAAGTTTGCGAAATTAAAATGCATATTTGGCAATCCTACGTGCAACCACTAATCTCAATATGCGACCACAAAACTCAAAATACAAACTCGTGTAGTTCTGTCATCTTTATAATCCCATACAATTCAACCGCAAAGACCAGGAAGCTTTTCCAATGCCTCACAAAGATGGGCACCTATTAGTTAAAAAAAGCAGACATAGAATGTCCCTTTTGAGCATGGTGAAGTTATTAATTACACTTTGGATGGTGTATCAATACACCCAGTTACTACAAAGATGGACTACCTTCCTAACTCAGTTGCCGGAGAGTAAGGAAACCGCTCAGGGAGTTCACCATGAAGCCAATGGTGACTTTAAAACAGTTACGGAGTTTAATGGCTGTGATAGGAGAAAACTGAGGATGGATCAACATTGTAGTTACTCCACAATACATGTACTAACCTAAATGACAGAGTGAAAAGAAGGAAGTCTGTACAAAATCAAAAATATTAGAAAACATGTATCCTGTTTGCAATAAGGCACTAAAGTAAAACTGCCCCCAAAAAATGTGGCAAAGAAATGAACTTTCTGACCTGAATACAAGGCATTATGTTTGGGGGAAAATCTGACACATGATTCTGACATGTATTGACTCAGTGGTGTGAATACTTATGTACATTTGCCAACATTTCTAAGAACATGTTTTCACTTTGTCATTATGAGGCATTGTGTAGATGGGTGAGAAAAAATCAGTTCAATACATTTTGATTTCAGGCTGTAACGCAACATAATGTGGAATAAATCAAGGGGTATGAATACTTTCTGAAGGCACTATATGACCAGAGCTTGGTTGAACACTTTTTTTTATTTATCAGAGACAGATTTACTTGGACTGCCGAATAACAGAAACAAAATAATGTGGATGTTAATTCCTTTACAGGTCGGTCCATGACTGTATTGATATTAACTTGTATTTCTCTCTCTCTCTCATTTCACTCTCTGTAGTTGGTTCCCTTCAGTCTCCCCAGGCTGAGCTATGCCATACATGAGCTGGTTATCAGGGGAATCGCAGGCGATGGATGCGCTACCCTGCTCAGCAACCTGTGAGTCAGTCAAATCACCCTGGATTGTGTTCAGTTGGACACACCATAGAAAAACATTTTGAAATGCGAAGCGAAAATTTGTATTTCTTATTGGAGTCAATCTAGTCCCTCCCTGTTTCAGTCTGTTTTCATCCATTTAGTTCCTAATGAACACAACCCTGGTAATCCCATTGAGTTAAACCAGAACATCCCTGGGAGAGAAATTAACTATCCAGTATTCACACTAAAATTATTAAAAAAGTAACTGTTTGGTGTTATTATAGGAAAGGAGGGCCTGTCGACCCGTCTCTGCGGGTTCAAATTATTCCGTACGGTCTACCGTACACTGTGAAGAAAATTCTCTCCATTCTGATCAAGCCCATAGTGAGTGCTCTCCAAGTCCGCAGCATACAAAGAGGGAGGTTAAAACTATCTGGGGAGCTTTGTGATGTATATCAGACTGCTAATGTTATATTTGGCTGATACTTCTATGTTTGTCAATGGTCTTATATTTTCCCTTCAGTTTCCTCGGTTTGGTGCCTCTATGGAAAGCCTGTGTGGAGCTAGGTGAGAAGAACCTATGTCTATTCTTCCTATTGGATTCATATAATCATCAATAATTATAATACCTAACATCTGATTTGGACCATAATTCTTAATAACAGCGAGTAAGACTTGACAAATCCCCCAAAATTGTCAAAAGCCACCCAGGGACCCCCCACACCCAATGCCAATCCCACCCCAGGGAAACATTTACATAGGATGAAGAAGCAATAGTCTAAGCCGCAGCTCCATACTACTTGTCAAACATAGATAACTGATACTGTATATTGGTTGTTGGGGTGGTAGGCGTGAGGTTTGGGGGGCGTCCGTGTGTGGCTTTTGATCATTTGTGTCTCGTTTCAGGAAACTAGGCGTATGTCAAAGGTCACTACTTCACAGGAGTGGCATTTGAACGTAAACATTTTTTTTAATCAAAATTAGTTTTTGGGGAGAATGTCTTCTGGAACATGTGAACTTTCATGTGCCTTAATAACAAACGTGTATTCCATCTGTAAATATGAATAAAATTGTTAAATTACGAGCCTAGTAGGTTTAGTCACTGAAAAAGGCAGTAACCTTCCTTCTAGACATGATTGGCTGAGATAATGGATGGGCTGGACATGCCCGGAGATGAGTTTGAATTGGTCTGCTGTTGGTCAATTTCTTCAACAGATGATCTGGTCTATGTAATTATCAAACTTACATATATTGGCAGTAGAAAGGCAACACAGACTCTTTGTTTAAGTATTAAAATTCTCCTTTAGTAATACAATTGTAGGCGGAAGTTGGTACAGAGTACAGTATATGATAGCTCTCCCCAGGTTCTGCGAGGTGTCTAAGACATCCTGCAGCTTGTATAGGTTCATAACAAGGTGACATTTCACAACAGAAAAGTCTAAGCATCTTCTGCCAGGTGGAGGTTCCATCAGGCCTGCGGTGGCCTTGTGTTCTCAGAAAACCAGTCGTATTCTCAACCTCAGACGGTCACGGTGGGACCCAGACAGGAGGAGTATGAGCTTAGGCGGTTTCCGCCTTCTGATTAGTGTCTGCAGGGCATATCACTCAAAACAGGTGTTAACACACATACAGAGGTCTCCTGAGAGGAGACCTTAGTTTATCATCACATAAATGATTAACCCTTTAAAAGGTATGAGGCCTTGGTTTAACCCCTTCACTGCCATGTAGAATGCTTTTGTCTATAACGTGAGCTGTTCAGTATGTGTTTGCAGTCCTTGCTACCACGCCGTTTTAGAAAGATATAACGTTAGCCATCAAGAACTACAAAAGTTTTGTTACTTTTCTCAACAACATTGATGCCATGAATTTAGTAGGCTTTATCGAAAGATCAGTTGGAAAAAGCTACTTTCTGCACACGCCATGGTCAGTGTGAACTGGAGTGACTTGCCACAACGCTGGCCAAACACAATGTAGCTCCAAATAAAACAGAGTTAAATGGTTCCAGTCTGCCGTGAAGCGTTCATCCATGTATATGGGTAAGAGTCGAGCAACGTTTTTCAGATATAAGGTTCTAATTTTGTCAGTCGTTTTTTTTTTTTATTGCAATGAATGAATTAATTTTATTTTTGTGTCAAATCGCCAATTGGCAACCCATCCCTGACGGGATTAATTGACACAAACAAACATTACAATAATTCAGTGATAATTCTTCTTCCGGTGTTCTCTGCAGTGCGCTTTGCATAAAGGGTGAAAAAAATAATGTAAAAATCAATACATAATAGTAAATACGGTTATCCAAACAATAATTATATCCTTAGAGCAAGTTAAAGCGTACTGTTAACTAGCCAACATTAGCTTCTGGCTCGCTAGCTAATGTTACGTGCATGATCTGTGTAGTAATATTATTCGAATCAGAAAACCATTTGCATTGCTAGTTATAGCCTAATGTTCGCTAGCTAACATTGAACCTAGCTTGTTAGCTTTAGCTACCTGCAGATTCATACTATAGCTATGACAAATCAAATTTTATTGGTCACATACACATGGTTAGCAGATGTTAATGCGAGTTTAGTGAAATGCTTGTGCTTCTAGTTCCGACAATGCAATAATATCTAACAAATTCACAACAACTACCTTATACACACAAATGTAAGGGATGAATAAGAATATGTACATATAAATATATGGATGAGCGATGTCCGTGCGGCATAGGCAAGATGCAGTAGATGGTAAAGAGCAGTATATACAGTTGAAGTCAGAAGTTTACATACACTTAGGTTGGAGTCATTAAAACCCGTTTTTAAACCACTCCACAAATTTCTTGTTAACAAACTATAGTTTTGGCAAGTCTACTGTGTGCATGACACGTAATTTTTCCAACAAATGTTTACAGACAAGTTTGTTAACAAGTTGACTGTGCCTTTAAACAGCTTGGAAAATTCAAGAAAATTATGTAATGGCTTTAAAAGCTTCTGATAGGCTAATTTGAGTCAATTGGAGGTGTACCTATGGATGTATTTCAAGGCCTACCTTAAAATTCAGTGCCTCTTTGCTTGACATCATGGGAAAATCAAAAGATCTCAGCCAAGATCTCAGAATTTTATTTTTTTTAGACCACAAGTCTGGTTCATCCTTGGGAGCAATTTCCAAACGCCTGAAGGTACCTCGTTCATCTGTACAAACAATGGTATGATTAATTAACATGCACCTGTGGAACGGTCGTTAAAACCTCTTGCATCTAGCGGAACGCCTCACCAATATCCAATGGTAGAGCGTGGTGCGAAATACATAAACCTTAAATGCTATAACTTCAATTTCTCAAACATATGACTATTTTACACCATTTCAAAGATAAGACTCTCGTTAATCCAACCTTATTGTCCGATTTCCAAAAACTTTACAGCGAAAGCAAAACATTAGATTATGTCAGCAGAGTACACAGCCAAAAATAATCACAGCCATTTTCAAAGCAAGCATATATGTCACAAAAACCCAAACCACAGCTAAATGCAGCACTAACCTTTGATCTTCATCAGATGACACTCCTAGGACATTATGTTATACAATACATGCATGTTTTGTTCAATCAAGTTCATATTTATATCAAAAAACAGCTTTTTACATTAGCATGTAATGTTCAGAACTAGCATTCCCACCGAAAACTTCTGGTGAATTTACTAAATTACTCATCATAAACGTTGACGAAATGCATAACAATTATTTTAAGAATTATAGATACAGAAGTACTTTATGCAATCGCTATGTCAGATTTTAAAATAGCTTTTCGGCGAAAGCACATTTTGCAATATTCTGAGTACATAGCTCAGCCATCACAGACTAGCTATTCAGACACCCGCCAACTTCAGGGATCACTAAACTCAGAATTACTATTAGAAAAATTGGATTACCTTTGCTGTTCTTTGTCAGAATGCACTCCCAGGACTTCTACTTCAACAACAAATGTTGTTTTTGTTCCAAATAATCCATAGTTATATCCAAATACCTCGTGCGTGCGTTCAGGTCACTATCCAAAGGGTAACGCGGGAGCGCATTTCGTGACAAAAAATGTCAAAATGTTCCATTACTGTACTTAGAAGCATGTCTAACACTGTTTAAAATCAATTTTTATGCTATTTTTCTCGTAAAATAGCGATAATATTCCAACCGGACAATGTTGTATTCATTCAAAGAGGGAAAGAAAAAAATGGCGAGGTCTCGTGACCGTATCACCAGTGTCTCTGTCACCAGGCAGTCCACTGACAAACTGTGCTGCTGTTATCTGCCCAGAGACAGGAGACGAGTCAATCCGGTTTCTGAAGGCTTTAGAGAGCCAATGGAAGCCTTAGAAAGTGTCACGTAACAGCACAGATACTGTAATTTCGCTAGATGCAACAGAAGGACTACAAATTGTCAGACAGGTCACTTCCTGCTTGGAATCTTCTCAGGTTTTTGCCTGCCATATGAGTTCTGTTATACTCAGACACCATTCAAACAGTTTTAGAAACTTTAGAGTTTTCTATCCAAATCTACTAAAAATATGCATATTCTCATTTCTGGTCAAGAGTAGTAACCAGTTTAAATCGGGTACGTTTTTTTTTATCCGGCCGTGAAAATACTGCCCCCTATCCCAGACAGGTTAAGACACTAACAGCTTAGACGGTAGGCAATTAAGGTCACAGTTATGAAAACTTAGGACACTAAAGAGGTCTTTCTACTGACTATGAAAAACACCAAAGGAAAGATGCCCAGGGTCCCTGCTCATCTGCGTGAATGTGCCTTTGGCATGCTGCAAGGAGGCATGAGGACTGCAGATGTGGCCAGGGCAATAAATTGCAATGTCCTTACTGTGAGACGCCTAAGACGGCGCTACAGGGAGACAGAACGGACAGCCGATCGTCCTCACAGTGACAGACCACGTGTAACACCTGCACAGGATCGGTACATCCAAACATCACACCTGCGGGACAGGTCCAGGATGGCAACAACTGCCTGAGTTACACCAGGAACGCACCATCCCTCCATCAGTGCTCAGACTGTCCGCAATAGGCTGAGAGAGGCTGGACTGAGGACTTGTAGGCCTGTTGTAAGGCAGGTCCTCACCAGACATCACCGGCAACAATGTTTCCTATGGGCACAAATCCACCATTGCTGGATCAGACAGGACTGGCAAAAAGTGCTCTTCTCTGACGAGTTGCGGTTTTGTCTCACCAGGGGTGATGGTCGGATTCGCGTTTATCGTCGAAGGAATGAGCGTTGCACCGAGGCCTGTACTCTGGAGTGGGATCGATGTGGAGGGTCCGTCATGGTCTGGGGCGGTGGGCCACAGCATCATCGGACTGAGCTTGTTGTTATTGCAGGCAGTCTCAATGCTGTGCGTTACAGGGAAGACATCCTCCTCCCTCATGTGGTACCCTTCCTGCAGGCTCATCCTGACATGACCCTCCAGCATTACAATGCCACCACGCACAGAATGAGCAGTATGGCTTATTTCCTGCAAGACAGGAATGTCAGTGTTAGTGCCATGGCCAGTGAAGAGCCTGGATCTCAATCCCATTGAGCAAGACTGGGACCTGTTGAATCGGAGGGTGAGGGCTAGGGCCAATTTCCCCCCCCCCCCCAGAAATGTCCGGGAACCTGCAGGTGCGTTGGAAGAGTGGGGTAACATCTCACAGCAAGAACTGGCAAATCTGGTGCAGTCCATAAGGAGGAGATTCACTGCAGTACTTAATGCAGCTGGTTGCCACACCAGATACTGACTGTTACTTTTGATTTTGATCCCCCCTTTGTTCACGGATACATTTTTCCATTTCTGTTAGTCACATGGCTGTGGAACTTGTTCAGTTTGTCTCAGTTGTTGAATCTTATGTTCATACAAATATTTACACATGTTAAGTTTGCTGAAAATAAACGCAGTTGACAGTGAGGTTTCTTTTTTTGCTGAGTTTAGGATATGTAAACATTATTAAAGTGGTGTTATTTAAAGTGACTAATGATAGGCATAGGCAAGATGCAGTATATACCGTTCTATACCATCTACGTTTTGAGATGATTAATGTAGGATATGTAAACATTATTAAAGTGGTGTTATTTAAGGTGACTAGTAACTACCTTTTTTATTAAGACCATTTATTAAAGTGACCAGAGATTTGAGTCTGTATGTTGACATTAGCCTCTGTTAGTGATGGCTGTTTAACAGTCTGATGGCCTTGCGATAGAAGCTGTTTCAGTCTCTCAGTCCCAGCTTTGATGCACCTGTACTGACCTCGCCTTCTGGATGATAGCGGGGTAAACAGGCAGTTGCTCGGGTGCTTGTTGTCCTTTGATCTTCCTGTGACATTGGGTGCTGTAGGTGTCCTGGAGGGCAGGTAGTTTGCCCCCGGTGATGCGTTGTGCAGACCGCACTACCCTCTGGAGAGCCTTGCTGTTGAGGGCGGTGCAGTTGCCGTACCAGGCGGTGATACAGTCCGACAGGATGCTTTCGATTGTGCATCTGTAAAAGTATGTGCTTTCGGTGACAAGTTAAATTTCTTCAGCCTCCTGAGGTTGAAGAGGCGCTGTTGCTCCCTTTGCTGTTTCCTGAAGTCCACGATCATCTCCTATTTGTTGATGTTGAGTGAGAGGTTATTTTCCTGACACCACTCTCCGACAGCCCTCACCTCCTCCCTGTAGGCCGTCTCGTCATCGTTGGCAATCAAGCCTACCACTGTATTGTTGTCTGCAAACTTGATGATTGAGTTGGAAGTGTGCATGGCCACACAGTCATGGGTGAACAAGGAGTACAGGAGACGGCTGAGAACGCACCCTTGGGGTGCCCCAGTGTTGAGGATCAGCGGGGTGAGGATGTTGTTTCCTACTTTCACCACCTGGGGACGGCCCGTCAGAAAGTCCAGGACCCAGTTGCACAGGGTGGGGTTCGAGACCCAGGGTCTCGAGCTTAATGACGAGTTTGGAGGGTACTATGGTATTAAATGCTGAGCTGTAGTCAATGAACAGCATTCTTACATAGGTATTCCTCTTGTCCAGATGGGATAGGGCAGTGTGCATTGTGATGGCGATTGCATTGTCAGTGGACCTATTGGGGCGGTAAGCAAATTGGAGTGGGTCTAAGGTATCTGGTAGGGTGGAGGTGATATTCTCCTTGACTAGTCTCTCTCTAAGCACATCTTGATGACAGAAGTGAGTGCAATGGGGTGATTAGTCATTTAGTTCAGTTAGCTTTCTTGGAAACAGGAACAATGGTGGACATCTTGAAGCATGTGGGGACAACAGACTGGGATCGGGATTGATTGAATATGTCCATAAACACACCAGCGCATGCTCTGAGGACGCGGTTAGGGTTGCCGTCTGTGCTGGCAGCCTTGTGAGGGTTAACACGTTTAAATGTTTTACTCACGTTGGCCACAGAAGAGCCCACAGGCATTGGTAGTGGGCCGTGTCAGTGGCACTGTATTGTCCTCAAAGCGAGCAATGAAGTTGTTTAATTTGTTTTGGAGCAAGACATCGATGTCCACGACGGGGCTGGTTTTCTTCTTGTAGTCCTTGATTGACTGTAGACCCTGCCACATACGTCTCGTGTTTGAGCCGTTGAATTGCGACTCTACTTTGGCTCTTTACTGATGCTTTGCTTGTTTGATTGCCTTGCGGAGGGAACAGCTGCACTGTTTGTATTCTGTCATGTTTCCAGTTGCCTTGCCATGGTTAAAAGCGGTGGTTTGTGCTTTCAGTTTTGTCAATGCAGCCATCGATCCACGGTTTCTGGTTAGGAAATGTTTTAATTGTCACAGTGGGTACAACATCTCCGATGCACTTGCTAAAAAAACTTGCTCACCGAGTCAGCGTATACATCAATGTTGTTGTCTGAGGCTATCTGGAACATTTCCCAGTTCACGTGATTTAAGCAATCCTGAATCGTGGAATCCGATTGGTCAGACCAGCGTTGGACAGACCTGTGCACGGGCGTTTCCTGTTTTAGTTTCTGTCTATAGCCTGGGAGCAACAAAATGGAGTCATGGTCAGATTTGTGAGAGGCAGGGCAGTGGAGGGCTTTGTATGCATCGCGGAAGTTAGAGTAGCAATGATCCAAAAATGCTAGCAGCCTGTGTCGCGCATTCGATATGCTGATAGAATTTAGGAAGTCTCGTTCTCAGGTTAACTTTGTTAAAATACCCAGCTACAATAAATGCAGCCTCAGGATGTATGGTTTCCAGTTTACATAGAGTCAAGTGAAATTCTTTCAGGGCCAACGAGGTAGCTGCTTGGGGGGATATACACGGCTGTGACTATAATCAAAGCGAATTCTCTTGGAAGATAATGCGGTCAGCATTTGATTGTAACGAATTGTAGGTCAGGTGAACAAAAGGACTTAAGTTCCTGTATGTTGTGATTACACCATGAGTTGTTAATCATAAGGCATACACCCCCGCCCTTCTTCTTACTGGAGAGATGTCTGTTTCTGTTGGCGCGATGCGTGAAGAAACCGGTTGGCTACCGTCTGACAACATATCCCGAGTGAGCCATGTTTCCGTGAAACAGAGAATGTTACAATCTCTGTCTCTCTGGAAGGCAACTCGTGCCCTAATTTCGTCCACCTGGTTATCTAGAGATTGGATATTGGCGAGTAATATGCTCGGGAGTGGTGGATGGTGTGCTCGATTTCTGAGTCTGACCAGTAGGCCGCTCTTTCTGCCTCTCCTGTGGCGACCGTGTTGTTTTGTGTCGGCCTCTGGGATAAGATCCCATGTCCAGGGTGGAGGTCCAAACAAAGGATCCGCTTCGGGAAAGTTGTATTCCAGGTCATAACGTTGGTAAGTTGTCATCGCTTTTATATCCAATAGTTCTTCCCGGCTGTATGTAATAACACTTAAGATTTCCTGGGCTAACAGTGTAAGAAATAATGCATAAAAAAAACAACTGCATAGTTTACTAAGGACTTGAAGCGAGGCGGCCATCTTTGCTGGCGCCAATGTTTGTATTGGTAGTAGTATGAGTTCGGGTTATCCCGGTACATTGTTTAGCTTGCTAGCTACATGTCTGAACAAAAGACTCTACTTCAGACAGATTATTACATGACCCATCAAATTAGCCAGGTGTGTCTGGAGGAGATTACGGCCATCTATTATATTTTAATGAATATGTGTACATGTCTAGACAATAGTGACCCATCCACTTAGCTAGATGTGGCTGGTGGATGGTTATAGCATTTCCTTCACATGACTCATCAATTTAGACAAGTGTGTCTGGTAAGCGTCATCAAATAATCAAATATTTATACAACATTTTTTTTTCTGGACGCTTCTGTTGATATTGCTACTATGCAAGTAACCACTTCACTGTATCGTTTACACCTTCTGTAGCCTGTGCATGTGACAAATAAACTTAGATTTGATATAGTGTTTGTTTACCACATGGCCTCAAGTGAATCCTTAAAGAGATTTTTTATTTATTTATTTTATTTCACCTTTATTTAACCAGGTAGGCAAGTTGAGAACAAGTTCTCATTTACAATTGCGACCTGGCCAAGATAAAGCAAAGCAGTTCGACAACATACAAAAACAGAGTTACACATGGAGTAAAACAACATACAATCAATGATGCAGTAGAAAAAAATAAGACTATATACAATGTGAGCAAATGATGTGAGATAATGGAGGTAAAGGCAAAAAAATGCCATGGTGGCAAAGTAAATAAAGTATGGCAAGAAAAACACTGGAATGGTAGATTTGTAGTTTGAAGAAAGTTCAAAGTTAAAATATAAATAATATGGTGCAAAGGAGCAAAATAAATAAAATAAATACAGTAGGGGAAAAGGTAGTAGTTTGGGCTCAATTAAAGATGGGCTATGTACAGGTGCAGAGATCTGTGAGCTGCTCTGACAGCTGGTGCTTAAAGCTAGTGAGGGAGATAAGTGTTTCCAGTTTTAGAGATTTTTGTAGTTCGTTCCAGTCATTGGCAGCTGAGAACTGGAAGGAGAGACGACCAAAGGAGGAGTTGGCTTTAGGGGTGACCAGAGAGATATACCTGCTGGAGCGCGTGCTACAGGTGGGTGCTGCTATGGTGACCAGTGAGCGGAGATAAGGGGGAACTTTACCTAGCAGGGTCTTGTAGATGACCTGGAGCCAATGTGTTTGGCGACGATTTTGAAGTGAAGGCCAGCCAACGAGAGCATACAGGTCGCAGTGGTGGGTTGTATATGGGGCTTTGGTGACAAAACGGATGGCACTGTGATAGACTGCATCCAGCTTGTTGAGTAGGGTATTGGATGCTATTTTGTAAATGACATCGCCGAAGTAGATGATTCGTAGGATGGTCAGTTTTACGAGGGTATGTTTGGCAGCATGAGTGAAGGATGCTTTGTTGCGAAATAGGAAGCCAATTCTAGATTTCACTTTGGATTGGAGATGATTGATGTGAGTCTGGAAGGAGAGTTTACAGTCTAACCAGACACCTAGGTATTTGTAGTTGTCCACAAATTCTAAGTTAGAACCGTCCAGAGAAGTTATGCTGGATGGGCGGGCAGGTGCAGGCAGCGATCGGTTGAAGAGCATGCATTTAGTTTTACTTGTGTTTAGGAGCAGTTGGAGACCACGGAAGGAGAGTTGAATGGCATTGAAGCTCGTCTGGAGGGTTGTTAACACAGTGTCCAAAGAAGGGCCAGAAGTATACAGAATGGTGTCGTCTGCGTAGAGGTGGATCAGAGATTCACCAGCAGCAAGAGCGACATCATTTATGTATACAGAGAAAAGAGTTGGCCCAAGAATTGAACCCTGTGGTACTCCCATAGAGACTGCCAGAGGTCCAGACAGTAGGCCCTCCGATTTGACACACTGAACTCTGTCAGAGAAGTAGTTGGTGAACCAGGCGACGCAATCGTTTGAGAAACCAAGGTGGATGGGTGGGGCTAAGGCTTAAGAGGGTGTGAACGATGCTGAAAAGGGGTGTAGATAAGGAAGAGCTCTCCAGTAGGTGTACCAAAACATAAAATGTACATTTTCTCAAAAGTGGGGTTACAAGTTTATCAACTTTCAAAGCATAATTACTTTTCCGTTGTTCCTCAACTGCAGTATATGATATACAAGTCTCTACTTTTTCCAATGTAAAAAAAACACAATTTAAAATGTGGCTACATAAGACCGAATTGAGGCGGTCAATTCACATTTCATTGAATTCCCTATTTCTTAGTCAATGGTAGTTATATGTTTGGTTCCAATTGGATGTTGGGTACTATATTTATTGAATATTATGTGAATCCTAAAACTTAAACTGTCCAATTTTTGGGTGCAATCAAATGGCAACTAAATTTCAACAAAATATAGTTGCATGAATGCTAATCTTATCTGTTTGTAACTCCAGAAATGATTTCATAACAATCTGAGATGGTGGGTGTCATGGCTTGCTGAAATGACATGGAATGACTCTTTATTATATTTCGATGCCATGGTATGAAATGCAGAATCTTAATGACTCCATCACTTCCTTTTTCACCAGCTCTGTGCAAGACCTGTGGAGACAGCATGCAGATGTGGAGGTACTAGACATTTTGAAGTTGTGCCATCTCTAAGAGTTTCCTGATGGTCTGAGAGGAGGCACAAAGCGTATCCTGTAAATGTCTCCATTAATCTGGTCTCTTGTTGTAATACAGAAAAACAGAATGGCATGGATTATTGTTTGTCAGTCATTGGCAATGTTATATTGTTCAACTAGGCTGTTGGCCTAAGCTTGCAGCATGATAATCAATTTGACAAAAACTTCCGAGAGAATGTTGTGTGGAAATCAGTGCTCTGACGAAAATATACAGTAGTTCTGTCTGTGTTCTAAGGACTACATGCATGAGGTGATGGCAGAGTGGAGAAGGTGTGAGCTGGACGTGCTGCTCTGTCCCATGATGGGTCCCGCCTACAACCATAACTACCCTGGGAAACTCACCAGTACCCATCTCTCCTCTCTCTGATCTCTTATCAAATGGAATATAGATTTAACTAGCGCTCTGATTATTTTTTTTTACAAAGCTTGTTGTATTTTTGCAGTCATGACCATTTTTTAAAAATGTAGAATCACCAGTTGGAATTGTTATGAATTCACCTGCTTTATTGAACTATGGGTGGATGGATTATTGACTCAGACCCCCTGCCCCAACCCTTCTCTCTTTTCAGGTGCGCTGTCCTACACCATTATCTACAATCTCCTTAACTTCCCTGCTGGGGTGGTCCCTGTCTCCACGGTAACAGCAGAGGACGAGGAGGAACTCAGGCACTACAAGGGCAACTATGGGGACCTCTTGGACAAGCTCTACAGAAAGGTACAGTCAAAGTCACAAACGCACTCTTCCTCTTAAAATATTTACAGGATATTTAGCTATTTCCAAACTTATTTCCTTCTTACCACCATCCTGACTGAAGTGGCCATTTTGTCCATGCCAGATGTCACAACCTGTAGCCTAACCGGTGAATCTTAGCCTGTAGTTCCATTGTAACCAGTAGATGGAAGCAGAGGCCTGTCCTGATTACTGGGTTGGAGTTCAGGCCACTGGGCCTGTATTCAAAAAGCATCTCAGAGTAGTAGTGCTGATCTAGGATCAACACCCCCCAATCCATATCATTGTATATATTATTTTCTAAAAAGGAAAACTGATCCTATACCAGCACTCCTATTGAGATTATTTCTGATTACGGTCCCTAGTCAACATGCGTTTGGTTGGGACTGACCGTTTGTGTGTTTTTACAGGCGGTGACTGGTGGAGAGGGGCTGCCGGTGGCCGTACAGTGTGTGGCCCTACCCTGGCAGGACGAACTCTGTCTGCACTTCATGAGAGAGGTGGAGAGGCTGTTCAGAGAGAAGAAGAAGAAATGAGAGAGAGAGATGGATGTACTAAGAGGTGGAGAGAGGGATAAGTTCAGTCTAGGGACAGAAAGAATGGTAAAAAGGACCTGTTCAATCAAGCCGTTAAAATAATCAATATAAGGAAAAGTCACTGGATTGCTGAAGTAGTAAAAGGAATATATAACATTATTCTTATGCTGTAAGGTAACTTGAATAGGGTCCCCTGGCCCAAATAATCGTAATTGTCCTCAGAAAGCAGGTTGGAGGAAGGACTGATCCAAGTGCACAGAGAAACACAAATGGCTGTTCCTTGGCTGCTAACAGTTCACCTGACCTCAAATAGGGATACAAATACATACATATTTTCTTACACACTCAAGAAAATTGGAAAATTCTGTTTACCTCAGTCGATTTAAAAAAATAAAAAAATTTAAAAAAACGCACCAATGAAATATGAAATGACTTGGTATTTTAAAATTATACTCAAATTATGCACTTATTATATAGGAAAATGTATCTAAATATACAGTGTCTGTGATTTTCATGTCTCAAATTAAAAAACTTTGTTAATATATCCCTCTATGTAGTGTCGTTTGTCTGCATGGTTTAGGAATGAGAACATTCATCATGGATTTCTCCCCTTGAGGTCAAGTGTCTACCAAACGTGACACCTAAAAGCATTACATTGCAGTGCATATCCGAGATATAATATGGTCACTTATGTACTTTTCAATACATGCTGCAATTTTAATACAGAAGGAAAGTTTATGATCAAAGACGACACTTTAAAATTGCGTCAATCTGAATGATTGCTGTGTGTTGACCATCATTTATTCATCCAATACCATCGATCGTGATCTTGTCCATTAGTGGGCTGTGCGAATTAACCCAGAACAATAGTAACAGTCTCTGCCACTCTCCTCCTCAGTCAATCACTAACATTCCGATTCCTTTAATATCTCAGCCAATGTACCATGAACAGGCACAACAACATTAAGGGGGTAGAAGTTGTGCAGCTGGCGTATTGCTATCATCAGACGCTCTGGAAAATGACGACACCGTCTGTCTCGGTTACTCAGACAATCGTATTGGACATGTCTAATGAGGAAATGGCGTTTACTGTATATACAGGTAGCTGCCAAAATAAAGGAAATACTTGAGTAAATGAGCGATACAAAGTATATTGAAAGCAGGTGCTTCCAAACAGGTGTGGTTCCTGACTTAATTAAGCAATTAAAACAACCCATCAATGCTTAGAGTCATGTGTGAAAATGCCCATCTCAGTGACTTTGAAAGAGGGGTCTCAAAGGAGCATAGGGGGTATAAGTGTGTATGTGTCTGTCACCAGGTCCAATTGAACACTTATGGGAGATTCTGGAGGGGCGCCTGAGGATTTTCAACCACCATCAACAAAACACCAAATTATGTATTTTTTCATAGAAGAATGGTGTCGCATCTGGATAAGTCTCTCTGGATAAGAGCGTCTGCTAAATGACTTAAATGTAAATGTAATGCATCCCTCCAGTAGAGTTACAGACACTTGTAGAATATATGCCGAGGCGCTTTGAAGCTATTCTGGCGGCTCATGGTGGCCCAACGCCCTATTAAGACACGTCCTGTTGGTGTTTCCTTTATTTATTTGTGTTTTTTTTATATTTAAAAATGTATACCCCTTTTTTCTCCCCAATTTCGTGGTATCCATTTGGTAGTTACAGTCCTGTCCCATCGCTGCAACTCCCGTACAGACTCGGGAGAGTCCCCTAACCCGGACTACACTGGGCCAATTGTGCGCCGCCCCATGGGTCTCTCGGTCGCAGCCAGCCTGGATTCGAACCAGGATCTCTAGTGGCACAGCTAGCACTTAGATGCAGTGCCTTAGACCACTGCGCCGCTCGGGAGGCGTGTTTCCTTTATTTTGTCAGTTACCTGTACCTCTTCTTCCGATTTTCTTGGCTTTTCCTCATCTGTATTTCTGCTACCGCATCTCTCTGTTTGGCCCTTCTAGAGTTCTGCTGTCCTCTCTCTTACACTGTGTTTTTGCTTCACCTCTACCTCTTTTTCTCTTGCCCCTTTCTGCCATAGCTCTCCTACTTCTACCTCTCTCCCTTTCCACCTTGGCTTCCCCTCTCTTCTATATTCCCTTCTCTTATTTCTCTCCCCTTTACCCCTTGCTCTTTCCCTCATAGTCCCTCCTCAATTTTTACCCTCTTCTCTCCTCTCTCCATCTTGGTGCCACAGATGAGTAGCACAGATCATTTTCCCTGTGAGTGATTACTGCATCGCCTCAATAACAGGACATATCTTTAGCGCAGCAATAGATAAGGGGGACCTAATGACACATAGCGTTTCCATTGGCGTGGCCAGCGCGCTGCGGCCGCCGCGTATTGTGATTACCCCCCCTAGTATATTGTAAATATGTGTTTTCGTTTTTACATAAATTTACATTTTTTTAAACTCTCCTGGGATGGGAGGCCATTAGGGGGACAATGCATTTTGTTTTTCCATCATCGTGGTGCATTCCTATTCTCTTTGCTATTCCATTATTGAATATGAAATCATATCTGTTAGACTGAGGTAGACACATTAGGCAGGCGAGGAGGAGAGTGTAGATTGAGAGGTAAGGTTATTAGTGTTATCTGTGTCAGAGAGAGATTCTGGCTGTTTCATTCTGTCAGGGAGCATTAAGCAGTAAGAGGCGGAGGGGAGGAGGGGGTGGGGGTCTCCGGTCTCTTCAGAGGAATGCAAATCCCTACAGTAACAGTGTGACACACTCGTTCTTGCGCTCTCACTCTTTGTCGGTCTCTAACACAGCATTAAGTGTTCTCCTTATTTTATTTCACCTTTTATTTTAAGAGTCATGCTGAGACCAAGGCCTCTTTCACAAATGAGCCCTGTATGCATATAAAATGCTTGATTTTCAAACTAATCAGGATGATGTCATTGTTCAATAACGTTAGCTGATTGTAGTTCTGACTTGTGTTTTAGTAAGACTATATTAGGACCGCCTCAGTTTCAGCACAACTTTTTTTTCAATCTCAGCAGGGCTAATTCTACGTTTTAGATGGTACAAGGAAGACGCAAACCGGATGTCATTGTTTTCAATGAGAGCGCAACGGTAAATGCCGTTGAGGCTGGTGGTGAATGCCGTCGGCCACCACACTAGACGGGACTTGCTGCCAGAGTTCCAATATTTCAACTTTTGCCGTCTGCTGTGGTGTTTCCTACCAGATGTTTGATTTGCGCTGATTGTTTACTGAAATCACCGTAGCAACGCATACGGTCGTGCTGGCTTGCAGTCACCCTCTTTCTTGCTTTCTTGTCCCGCTATGCTGACTGGTATGACAGTTTTTGCGTCCCTCGTCTAAACGCAGCATTAGATTGAAAGAGGTTGTGCTGAGACCGAGGCTTCACTAAAATGGACACTGTACTCCTGAGGAGTTTTCAGAGTTAGAGCTCAACACTCGACTGCAGATTTACCTGGCTCCAGACCAAGAAAACAGAACATAACAGAACATAACAGGCCATCTGACAGGGAACCTCTACCAGTGCCTCTAGCAGGGACCTTTTATGTTCCAGCTCATTGGTAGGAAGTCCAAACACCTCATTTACAGAAATCTCAGGCTATGAGATCAGGTACTTTAAAAGCCATCCCAACCCATTCACACCCCGTTCGGGTGCAAACAAATAAAAATACGATATTGCCCAACTAAACTAGGATGATTCTGTCTTAATGTGCCATTTCAGGGACCAAGGAGCCCCTTGGTCGTTATAGTGCCGTAGACTCTCAGGTAGTAATGTCTGTCGCAACACGACTCTTGCCTTCCAGATGATCAAAGTCACGAGTTCTGCCTCTGAGACCTGAAAGCCACTTCCAAAGGAATATTGGATGGAGTGAGATTGGCAGCTTTCAGGACTTTGGTCCATTTCATCCGCCATTACTCCCAAATAGGAAGAGCCAGCATGTGGAGAGATGGAGGGAGGAGAGGAATCAGAGATTACCAGACAGCTCATACAGGTGTACATGGAGTCGCTCAAGTAGCGTACAGGAGCCCTTTTCAATACACCAGCCCACGCACAGTGCTTCTTGCATGGAGGCTGGGATCTCTGAGGTATATGCTCACCAATTTCTCTATGACAGGATTAGCCAAGAGCTCTGAATGATTTCCTCCAATTCTGTGACTCAACAATTCCGTGATCCAGGTTCTAGCGGCTTTAAGAGCCGCTATCCCAACTTTGAAAAGCTTACCCTCTGGACAAGGGACACTCTGGGTATTTTTTTTTTTTTCGAGATGGTTCCGCTTCCCTTTTTCTGCTGCTTTCAGGCATTCATCAACCCCCCCCCCCTTTCCTCTCCCTCCTTTCCCTCTCTCCATCCCTCTCTTCTCACTACCTCACCATCTCTTTCCCCTCTTGTACATCTGCTGCGTTGAGTCATTTTTCTTCCTTTCTTTCCTCTGGTGGCTCGCTTGGCCCACGGCCCTTATAGCCAAATTGGTTTACATTGGGGAGATAAATGCACTGCAAATGCGCTTAAACACGTACAGTCAAAAATGCAGACAGTGCGTGTCAGGATTAGCACCGAAGTCAGGGGGAGAAAGGAGAGCGTCTCGGCTGCACAAAGCTGGGGAGCCGCTAGCGAAGCCTGCAGCTACAGGCCGTCTCATCCACTTTTCAGAAGAAAGAGAGAAGGATTTAGCATTTGCATGCAAGTCTGTAATTCCAGGAATTATAGGAACTTGTCGGCCAACAATCAAACTCCTTACGCTGTATTGTGAAAGTATTGTTTCACACGGGTGAGCAGACCTGGGAGTTACTATACGCCGCAGGTGGAAGGAGTCTTGGAGTTGGCCTAGTAGCTGGTCTAGGATCAGTTTCCCTGGTCTTGGTGATGCTCTATAGGGGAATTAGTAGCAGCCCATACCCTGACCTAGGGATAGTTTGGGATTTTGGCTTCCCCAAAGTCAGAAACTTGTGGATACCATTTTTATGTATCTGTGCGGTTTGAAGGAAGTTGCTAACTAGCGTTAGCATTTAGTTACTGTTGCTAACTATCATGCTAGCTGTTCCTGTAGACCAATCATTGCGCTAACACTAGTTAGCATTCGCTCGCGAAACTACCTCTAACTTCCTTCACACTGGACGCAGATACATAAACATGGTACAATCCAAAAGTATCCCTTTAACCACAAAGTGGTTATTACCTAATCTTAATAGGAATGGGCATGTGTAATCGAGTGCTTGAGTACTCGAACGAATTTCAAAACCATCCACAACCAGAGATTTTTTTTTTTTTATGCTGTAATACTATTTGTGTGATTTTATTTCAGAACTCTTGTCAAAATAAAAAATGTGTTATATTGAGATGGAGTGGGTTAACTATCACAATACAACTTATTTATTTAGTGATTCACTTTGCAGAAATCGCTCCGCCATTTCTTGGTTGCTAAATTTAGAATAGTTTGGCAAATCTTTGTTTATGTGACAAAACAAGCAAGTATAGTGTAGTAGAGAATCATTGTACCATCTACACTGCTTTGAAATATATTTTCCATACCCATAATATTGTATTTCAGCTGTTTTAGGTGTATAGCGGGAAGTTTGCACTATCAACATGGCGGCCAAAACGCAGCGAGGTTTGGAAGTGTTTTGATCAAACTGATGAAACCCATGTGTAATGCAAACTATGCAATATCAAGCTCTCCTTTTCACAGCACAACTAGCTTCATTAGGACGCATATGCTTGCCAAGCATAAAGAAACGTTCTTGGAGTGGGACAAGCGAAACCAATCTCTCATGACATCTTTTGCCACTGCAAAGCACATAGCTGCTCGGCTCTGGCGCGGTCAAACAGCTCATTGCAGTTTCAATGAATGATTCTCAAATGGCACTTGTTTTTATTGACTGAATATGTATGTTATGTATGTGTGTGTGTGTGTGTGTGTGTGTGTGTGTGTGTGTGTGTGTGTGTGTGTGTGTGTGTGTGGAAATTTCAGTTCATATTTAATTACTTAACCTACCTTTACATAGTCCTTTTCATTCCTATTATAAGGCTTCTACAAGCAGAGGTTGCTGCCTTTTTTTTATGATTGTGTTCAATATAACCAATTGATATTAGTTTCAACATGAATTTTAAATGGATCTTGCTGATTTTTTTAATATTTTTATTTTTATTGAACTGAATATACAGTTGAAGTCGGAAGTTTACATACACCTTAGCTAACTTCATTTAAACTCAGTTTTTCACAATTCCTGACATTTAATCCTAGTAAATATTCTCTGCCTTAGGTCAGTTAGGATCACCACATTATTTGAAGAATGTGAAATGTCAGAATAATAGTAGAGAGAATGATTGATTTATTTCAGCTTTTATTTCTTTCATCACATTCCCAGTGGGTCAGAAGTTTACATGCACTCAATTAGTATTTGGTTGCATTGCCTTTAAATTGTTTAAATTGGGTCAAACGTTTCTGGTAGCCTTCCACAAGCTTCCCACAATAAGTTGGGTGAATTTTGGCCCATTCCTCCTGATAGAGCTGGTGTAACTGAGTCAGGTTTGTAGGCCTCCTTGCTCGCACACACTTTTTCAGTTCTGCCCACACATTTTCTATAGGATTGAGGTCAGGGCTTTGTGATGGCCACTCCAATACCTTGACTTTGTTGTCCTTAAGCCATTTTGTCACAACTTTGGAAGTATGCTTGGGGTCATTGTCCATTTGGAAGACTCATTTGCGACCAAGCTTTAACTTCCTGACTGATTTCTTGAGATGTTGCTTCAATATATCCACATAATTTCCCCCCCCTCATGATGCCATCTATTTTGTGAAGTGGACCAGTCCCTCCTACAGCAAAGCACCCTCACAACATGATGCTGCCACCCCTGTGCTTCACAGTTGGGATGGTGTTCTTCGGCTTGCAAGCTTCCCCCTTTTTCCTCCAAACATAACGATGGTCATTATGGCCAAACAGTTATATTTTTGTTTTTTCCTCAGACCAGAGGGCATTTCTCCAAAAAGTACAATCTTTGTCCCCATGTGCAGTTGCAAACCATAGTCTTGCTTTTTTATGGTGGTTTTGGAGCAGTGGCTTCTTCCTTGCTGAGCGGGCTTTCAGGCTATGTCGATATAGGACTCGTTTTACTGTGGATATAGATACTTTTGTACATGTTTCCTCCAGCATCTTCACAAGGTCCTTTGCTCTTGTTCTGGGATTGATTTGCACTTTTGGCACCAAAGTACGTTCATCTCTAGGAGACAGAACGCGTCTCCTTCCTGAGCGGTATTTCTGAGGTTTTGGCTGATTTTCTTTAGATTTTTCCATGATATCAAGCAAAGAGGCACTGAGTTTAAGTATATGTCCTAACCGACTTGCCAAAACTATAGTTTGTTAACAAGACATTTGTGGAGTGGTTGAAAAACAAGTTTTAATGACTCCAACCTAAGTGTATGTAAACTTCCGACGTCAACTGTGTATGGGGCAATTAGGATCTCTAATGGTTATGATAATTTGGACATTGTTGTGCACTGTTGACATATAAATAAATGCGCCATTTTGTTTCCAGTGCGGGCCTTGTGTTCAAGTACTCTGAAAAAAAAAATGTGGGTAGGCTACTGCAGGGGTTCCCAAACTTTTTCACTCAGGCCCCCCTTCCACACCCCCCTGTCCCACAGTTTGGGAACCACTGGGCTCCTGGAACTGTGAAATGATTTAAAATGCCTATCCCTAAACCTTAACCCTTCATAGTTCTTACATCCTTGAAGTCATCATTTTGACAAGGCGCGTATCATATTTTGATGTTCCAAAATCCGTTGGATATAAACGTTGACTATCAACCTGAGCTTGTTAGGAAGTCAGGATGCAAATTAATTAAGTTTGCGTTGTGAGATGTGCTGAGAGTCGGCGTCAGATCCTAACCAAGCTAGCAAAGAACTTTCCTGTCGTGGTCCCTTAAGGTTCTCCTTTGGTTATTTCAAATATAACTTCTCCACAACATTCTGGGAACCAAAATGTGTTTGCTGACTAAGACGTAATGACCCTAGATGAATGCGTAAGTCATTTGTGGGATTGTGTCATAACAAAAGGGGTGTGGATTTGGATAGTTCTCCTTGTTTAACACTATATCACTGTTGTAGAGAGAGGTTAATTGGCAAAGTGCTCAATGCAAATATAGACCCAGTCCTGGCGGAGGGAGAGTGGGTGGTGCTGAATGGAGCATCGCTAACCTTTGACCCCTGTCATGGTGGCGTTTTTCTCAGATTCTCAGCGGCGAACAAGGAGAAGTAAGTCAGTGAAGTAATCCTGTGGTCATGGCTGTGGGTCCATTCACCATGAATAATAAAGTCATATATGAACTATTCATGTCATTGTCTTCTATGTACTCTAGTCAGATGCAGTAGCACAACCCATCAAGTAAACAACGTAGTTGAGTAAATGAAACTCAAACCACCTACAGTCGATGAGTTATTAACTCAGCCCATGTAATCTATCGCTACTTTCCCGAGTCGACCAAACATCACTGATTTTACTGGAGAGATCACTGGATTATTCAGACGGCAATAGAGCTCAGACGGCTACATGTATGAAGCAATTTCTCGTTCAACACATTTTTTTTTTTCTTCCTATTACATGCCTGATTGACGTGAGATAATATTTGATGAATATGCCGTTGTCCTACACTGTGTAATTTAAATAGTATATATTAGAGCAATACGGCTATACACCTGCAAAACCTACTGTAGGGCACTTGGACATCAAAGTGAATAAGGACAACTTTGCAACGTCAAATGCGGTCAGTCACAGAGTAAAACAGCCTTGAAATGTAAAACGTACAGTTCTTTACAGCTCGACACAAGGGAATAATGTTCTACTGCAAGTCAAGGTTCTCAGGGCGCTGCTCTTCACCTGATGTTGTTCCTCATTGTGAGGACACCACCATGCCCGCCTCCTCCCTGTCCGGTAGCGTCAGTGTAGCAACCCTCAGCATGCACAGCCAGTGGTGGTGTTGGTGTGCGCATGTGTAACTTCCCAAAGAGACCGTAGTCCTTCACCCAGCAGCCCTCCTCCTTCCCCTCATCCCCTCTATCCCACCCCTCCCTCCGTATCCACGCCTCTAGACCTCCCAACACAATGCCCCAGCACAGCCTGAGCACACCCAATATCATAGTGCACCATTCATTCAATCATTGTTTCCCCCCCCCCCCCCCTCTTTCACCCCCTTCATGGGCCTACTAAAGGTTTTAGCTGGGCAGAGGAGGGCTGTCACCCAGGGAACCTTAGCCCATTGATGAAGTGACAGGCGCTGCCAGAATATGATCCTAATCCTGTTTCCAGCATTATCTTAGCCCGCTGGCATGGCAATTCCTCCACACATTCTCCGAGCTGTCAACGATGAAAATCCCTCTAATAGCGCATTGCCCAGATACACATCAAAGAGCTCCTGGAAACCTTCCTTCAGTGGCTTAGCAGCGCCGTAGACACACAAGCACACACATACATGATCTCACACACACGCAAAAGTGTGCACGCACACAAACAAGTGTGTGTACACACGCACACAGCGTTCACATGAACCATTTCGCACACAACTCACAATATGCAAAATTGTGTACACGCGCAAACCCCATTGGTTGACAACATAATCATACAGGCTTGAACATCTTTTAAACCCGATATTTCTATGCCAGGATTTTTTATATCAACAAATGATGTTTAATGACATAGCTAGGACGTTGTTTTTTTCTTCCTTCAAATAATTATTTTGTACACTAACTTGATAGCCTTCAGTTAAAACTGGATAGAGAGATTTCTGATTGTATGGGTTGTTGAGGGAGTGAGAGACAGAAAGGGAGAGAGGGACCAGAGAGAACAGGTGTCTGAACTTTGCTGACTCTAGGAACCTTTTTCAGTTCTATTTCATCTTGTTCTATTCTTACTTAATCCATCGATATCCCAACCCAACTTAATCTTATTATGGCAAAGCATTCTGTTTCGGTGTAGCCGAACCTCGGATGACAGGGCCGAGAAGGGGAGTGGGGGATTGGGGACTCTTTAGAGCCTGACACTGCTTCAGTCATTTCATTTAGGATTAGTTACTCTGCATTCGGTGAACAAGTGGCAGGGGCTGTGTGTGTGTGTGTGTGTGTGTGTGGACATGTTTAACTATACTTGTGGGGACCAGAAGTAAACAAACAAAAAAATATTAGACATTCTGTTAGTTCCCACAGGGTCAAATGCTATTTCTAGGGGGGTTAAGGTTAGATTTAGTCTTGGGGTTAGAATTGGGTTCATGGTTAGTAGCTAGGGTTAAGTTTTGTGGTTAATGGTTTAGGGAAAATTGGATTTTGAATGGGACTGAATTGTGTGTCCCCAAAAGGTTAGTTATATGAGACTTCGTGTGTGTACTGTTTGGCATGAATGTCCTTAAACAGGGACTTCAGTGCTCTGTACATAGGCGTTGGGTGATGGAAACAATTCCTACTTTTTAAAACTTTTAGAAATACGTTTTTGTAAGACTGTGTGTGCACACATCTGCAGGAGCATGCCAGTGTGTTCATCTGTGTGTTTGTTTGTTTTCTGTAGGCCAGGTTCCCTGCTGTGATAGTGATTTCACACTGCAGGGTGGTGGGAGGTGGGTGAAGCCTCCTGCTGTGTGATCCTCAATGGTTCAGGAGTTGTTCTGGTAGTCTGGTGAGCCACTCTGACTTAGCTGCTCCACCAGGTAGCCACCCATGGTCCCAAAGCTCTGGTAAGTACGGTAGCCCTAAAGGGCAAACTACACACAAATATAAACGCAACATGCATGTAATATAAACGCAACAAGCGTTGGTCCCATGTTTCATGAATTGAAATAAAAGATCCCAGAAATGTTCCATACGCACAAAAAGCTTATTTCTCTCAAATGTTGTCCACAAATTTGTTTACATCCCTGTTAATAAGCATTGTATCCTTTGTCAAGATAATCCCTTCACCTGACAGGTGTGGAATATCAAGAAGCTAAACCACATGGTCATTACACAGGTGCACCTTGTGCCGGGGACACTAAAAGGCCACTCTAAAATGTGCAGTTTTGTCATGCAACACAATGCCACAGATGTCTCAAGTTTTGAGGGAGTGTGCAATTGTCATGCTGACTGCAGGAATGTCCACCAGAGCTGTTTCCAGATAATTTAATGTTCATTTCTGTACCATAAGCGGCCTCATCGTTTAAAAAAAATGTGGCCGTATGTCCAACTGGCCTCACAACTGCAGACCACGACCGCAGCCTAGGACATCCACATGCGGATTTTTCAACTGCGAGATCGTCAGAGGGGGGAGGGCGGGGTGCTGAAGAGTATTTCTGTTTGTAATAAAGCCCTTTTGTGGGAAAGAACTCATTCTGATTGGCTGGGCCTGGCTCCCCAGTGGGTGGGCCTATGCCTTCCCCACCCATGGCTGCCCCCCTGCCCAGTCATGTGAAATCCATAGATTAGGGCCTAATGAAATTATTTAAATTGACTTATTTCCTTATACGAACTGTAACTCAGCAAAATGTTTGAAGTTGTTCCATGTTGCGTTTATATTTTTGTTCAGTATAGTTCTCAAAACACAAGTAAAAAAAATAGAAGGCTTACACATGTAAACATGCAAATTGTCTCTGTTGCCTGTGATGTATTCACAACATAATTATTCATAAATTATATTGCATGATTTTAATTATCGTCTAAAATAATAATCTCATTCACCAATCGATCTTCATACATGTGGTTTATTCCCTTGCATTTTAACAGATAAATTACTCACATTTAAGTAAACAATTGAGAAATACATGTCTGGGATCTACAATGATAAAATACATACAGCATTGGCCTGGGTGCCAGTGTGTTTCTGCTTAAGTCAATAACACCATTTTTTTTGTCACTGTCTTGACTCCGTAAAGATGTAGCGCTCTTAAACGCATGCAGAAACGACCTGGTACCCAGGCGAACATAACATAGCTAGATTAAACGGATTCATATTTGAACGTCGCTCTGTTCCCACCGTAGACTATAATCTTTACCCCAGCAGGTATTGGCTCATTCTACTGTAGGTCCTTTGCATAAAGCCACAATGGAACAATTCAAAAATAGCTTGAATGTTTCCTGTTTAAGTCCTCGACACAAAAGGAGACACCGATTTATACTCCCTAACCAAGCAGATGGGATGGGAACAAACAAGGAGGAATATTTACAGTACAATGTGGAATAAATTCTTGCAGGTGGGATGTAGCTCTTTAACAGGAAGTACCATCCATCTGCCAAGTGCAGGGCATTGTGGGATTTGTAGGGCCAGTCTGTGCTGTTGTAAATCATTGAATGGGTTTGATCTGAGGCTGGAATCTTGGTTCATTCTTTGTGCAGTTGTAATCCTTGTCTCAGGATGCATGCAAAGCTCATCTTTAATATTACTGTCACTCTCGTCAGCTCTAGTGTTGAGATCATCAGATACTGTAAACCGTCATGCATTTGCCCCAGTATGAGATGACGGCTTTGTGATATAGGAGTGTTGCTTTGAGTTCTCTGATCCACATGGTTTGGTGGGTAGCAGTAGTGAGATTGGACTGGGTCTATGCATCTAACCTGCGAGGGGTCAAATAAGCAGTGTCCAGTAGTGTATTGATCTAATGTCCAGTCCCAGTGTCCAAAACTGATGCAGTGTCTATAATGTCCAGTCAGTGAAGATGTCAGTAGAAGGAGTCGTAATGTCTGGCTGCGTCCTTGGTAGCTGCCCTGCACTGGGGGGGGGGGGGGGGGGGGGGGGGGGGGGTCAGGTCAGTTGGGTAGTGTGTCCAGGCCCAGGGAGGCTGCGTGCTGCTTGGCCCTCAGACGCAGGTTCTCGATGCTGGTGGTCTTGCTGTTGAGGCTGGGCATGCTGCCCGGAGGAGCCTGGAGACCTGCCAGGGGGCTGTTCCACACCTGCTGGGCCTGGGACATGGACTGGTAGTAGGATTGGCAGGGCAGAGAGCTCAGGGGGGAGGGCATGTTGACGTTCATGCCTAGGTAGGGCAGGGAGGAGGGGGTACCCATGTCGAAGGAGGGGTAGTGGACCATGTTGTTGGTGGCGGCCATGTGCTGGCGGAACTGCTCCTGCAGGCGGAAGAGGCTGAGGGGGGACGAGGCGTAGGAGCCCTGGGACAGACCACTGCTGCCCATGCCACCACTGGAGGAAGGGAGGGAGGGAGAGCCCAGGGGAGAGTCTGATGATGAGAGAGGGAGAAGAAGATTTTGGTTTTAGTTAGGTCAAAAGATAATTGTAAACCGGGTAGTTTGGGTCCTGGTTGCTGATTTGGCTGAAACAGCATTTCAGCACCTAGGGGTTCGTGGTATATAACCAATATACCATAGCTAAGGATTGTATCCAGGTACTCCGCTTTGTGTTGTGCATAAAGAACAGCCCTTAGCTGTGGTATATTTAAGCAATAAGGCCAGAGGGGCTGTGGTATATTTAAGCAATAAGGCCAGAGGGGCTGTGGTATATGGCCAATATACCACGGCTAAGGGCTGTTCTTACACGCAACGCAACGCGGAGTGCCTGGACACAGCCATTAGCCGTGGTATATTGGACATATATCACAAATCCTAGAGGTGCCTTATTGCTATATAAACTGGTTACCAATGTAATTGGAGCAGTAAAAATAAATGCTTTGTCATACCTGTGGTATACGGTCTGATATACTACAGCTGTCAGCCAATCACCATTCAGGGCTTGAACCATCCAGTTTATAATGGCCAATTTTCCACACCCATTTGGTCTTTCTTGCATAAATAACCACCACTGTTTATGTATTGTTTTGTGTTTGTTGCAAAGACTATTAAAAGACAATTCTGTTTTGTAAGCTGGCTCAGTCTCTATGTAAAGGCCCAATATCTGTGACTGTGATAGAGGAATTCACACCTGATGTGGGGCTGAGGCGTTTGCAGGACGGAGAGCCGCCTCCCGGCTGCAGCCCTGCATCCCCCTGCTGCATCTGCCCCTGAAGCTGCTGCTGCGTTTCCTCCTGCAGCCTCTCCCTCCTCAGCTCTTCCTCTCCCTCACCGTTGTCTTCGGCGGCCGACTCGCTGTCTGAGGGCTCCGGGGAGGTGACGTTCACCTCCACGTTCATCTCTGCAGGCTGGGGCTGCATCGACTCCAAGAGGGAGGAGGAAGTGGAGGAGGAGGGAGGTGGAGGGCTCTGGGTGGAGGGCACACTTGTGGTGGAGGTGTCCTTGGTCTTGACATCCTCCTTGTCAACCCCCTCTCCGTTGGCCTCCTTCTGTTTCTGGAGCTGTTCCTTCTGGAGGCTGCGCTGCTTCTTGCGGAACTTGGCGCGGCGGTTTTTGAACCACACCTGGTGAGAGGAAGGATTTCAGTTGTTTTACAGTACTATTTAATCTCAGATTATCTTTTGGCTGAAATGTATTGCTACAAAAACTGTAATTCTCTATAATAGCCAAGGCTTCTGATAATGTCAATATTGGTAATTTTGATTTTATATACAGTACCAGTCAAAAGTTTGGAGACACCTACCCATTCAAGGGTTTTTCTTTATTTTTACTATTTTCTACATTGTAGAATAATAGTGAAAACATCAAAACTATTAAATAACACATATGGAATCATGTAGTAACTAAAAAAGTGTTAAACAAATATAAAATATATTTATATTTGAGATTCTTCAAAGTAGCCACCCTTTGCCTTGATATTAGCTTTGCAAACTCTTGGCATTCTCTCAACCAGCTTCACCTGGAATGCTTTTCCAACAGTCTTCAAGGAGTTCCCACATATGCTGAGCACATGTTGGCTGCTTTTCCTTTACTCTGGGGTCCAACTCATCCCAAACCATGTCAATTTGGTTGAGTTCGGATGATTGTGGAGGCCAGGTCATCTGATGCGGCACTACATCACTCTCCTTCTTGGTCAAATAGCCCTTACATAGCCTGGAGGTGTGTTGGGTCATTGTCCTGTTGAAAAACAAATGATAGTCCCACTAAGTGCAAACCAGATGTGATGGCGTATCGCTGCCATCACATGGTAGCCATGCTAGTTGAGTGCACCTTGAATTCTAAATAAATAACTGACAGTTTCACCAGCAAAGCACCATCACACCTCCTCCTCCATGCTTCACGCTGGGATCTACACATGCAGAGATCATCTGTTCACCTACTGTCTCACAAAGACACCGCGGTTGGAACCAAAAGTCTCAAATTTGGACTCATCAGACCAAAGGACAGATTTCCACCAGTCTAATGTCCATTGCTTGTGTTTATTGGCCCAAGCAAGTCTCTTCTTCTTAGTTTCCTTTAATAGGGGTTTCTTTGTAGCAATTGGACCATTAAGGCCTGATTCATGCAGTATCCTCTTAACAGTTGATGTTGAGATGTGTCTGTTACTTGAACTCTGAAGCATTTATTTGGGCTGCAATTTCTTAGGTGCAGTTAACTCTAATGAACTTATCTTCTGCAGCAGAGGTAACTCTGGGTCTTCCTTTCCTGTGGCGGTCCTCATGAGAGCCAGTTTCATCATAGCGCTTGATGGTTTTTGCGACTACACTTGAATACATTTTTTAAGTTCTTGAAATGTTCCATATTGACTGACCTTCGTGTCTTAAAGTAATGATGGACTGTTGTTTCTCTTTGCTTATTTGAGCCGTTCTTGCCATAATATGGACTTGGTCTTTTACCAAATAGGGCTATCTTCTGTATAACACCCCTACCTTGTCATAACACAACTGATTGGCTCAAAACGCATTAAGGAAAGAAATTACACAAATTAACTTTTAACAAGGCACACCTGTTAATTGAAATGCATTCCAGGTGACTACATGAAGCTGGTTGAGAGAATGCCAAGAGTGTGCAAAGCTGTCATCAAGGCAAAGGGTGGCTACTTTGAAGAATCTCAAATATAAAATATAAAACACTTTTTTTGGCTACTACATGATTCCATGTGTGTTATTTCATAGTTAGAATATCTTGACTATTATTCTACAATGTAGAAAATAGTAAAATAAAGAAAAACCCTTGAATGAGTAGGTATGTCCAAACTTTTGACTGGTACTGTACATCTTTGATGCATCCAATGTGTATATTGTTGATTCTTACAAATATAATTTGAACTAATAACACATTTACTTCTACACTGAACAAAAATATAAACACAACATGCAACAATTTCAAAGATTTTACTGAGTTACAGTTCATATAAGGAAATCAGTCAATTTAAATAAATTCATTGGGCCCAATCTATGGATTTCACATGACTGGTAATACTGATATGCATCTGTTGGTCACAGATGCCTTAAAAGAAAGGTAGGGGCGTGGAACAGAAAACCAGTATCTGGTATGGCCACCATTTGCCTCATGTTGCGCGACACATCTCCTTCGCATAGAGTTGATCGGGCTGTTGATTGTGGCTTGTGGAATGTTCTCCCACTTCTCATCAATGGCTGTGCGAAGTTGCTGGATATTGGCGGGAACTGGAGCACGCTGTCATACACGGTGATCCAGAGCATCCCAAACATGCTCAATGGTTGACATGTCTGGTGAGTATGCTGGCCATGGAAAAACTGGGATATTTTCAGCTTCCAGGAATTGTGTACAGATCCTTGAGACATGGGGCCGTGCATTATCATGCTAAAACATGAGTTGATGGCAGCGGGTGAATGGCACGACAACGGGCCTCGGGATCTCGTCACGGTATCTCTGTGCATTTAAATTGCCATCGATAAAATGCAATTGAGTTCATTGTCCGTAGCTTATGCCTGCTCATACCTTAATCACACCGCCAGCATGGGTCACACTGTTCACAACGTTGACATCAACAATCTGCTTGCCCACATGACACCATACACGCTATCTGCCATCTGCCCGGTACAGTTGAAACCGGGATTCATCCCTGAAGAGCATACTTCTCCAGCATGCCAGTGGCCATCGAAGGTGAGCATTTGCCTACTGAAGTTGGTTACGACGCCAAACTGCAGTCAGGTCAAGACTCTGGTGAGGACAATGAGCTCACAGATGAGCTTCCCTGAGACGGTTTCTGACAGTTTGTGCAGAAATTCTTCGGTTGTGCAAACCCACAGTTTCATCAGCTGTCCTGGTGGCCTGAAGGTAAAGAAGCCGGATGTGGAGGTCCTGGGCTAGCGTGGTTACACGTGGGCTGCGGTTGTGAGGCCGGTTGGAGGTACTGCCAAATTCTCTAAAACGACTTTGGAGGCCGGCTTATGGTAGAGAAATGAACATTAAATGATCTGGCAACATCTCTGGTGGACATTCCTGCAGTCAGCATGCCAATTGATCGCTCCCTCAAAACTGTGACAAAACTGCACATTTTAGAGTTGCCTTTTATTGTCCTCATCACAAGGTGCACCTGTGTAATGATCTTGCTGTTTAATCAGCTTCTTGATATGCCACACCTGTCAGGTGGACGGATTATCTTGGCAAATGAGAAATGCTCACTAACAGGGATGTACACAAATTTGTGCACAATTTGAGCGAAATATGGTTTATGTGAGTATGAAACATTTCTGGGATCTTTTGTTTCAGCTAATGAAACATGAGACCAACATTTCACATGTTGCGTTTATATTTTTGTCCAGTATATATTGCTCTTCCTGTCTGCAGAACTCAAAATCATCCACTAGTCATCGCCAGAAAAAAATGTATCTTCCCAAGACCGACATCATTGGAGATCTTTGGTATGGGCCTTGATATGTTTCTCCAGGAATGAAGAGGATTAAGTAAATATCGCTCTTTATCATCCTCGCTCCCACTCACTCCACCCCAGAAGTATTTATAGTGGAAATATTTCCTTTCTTTTGACTCCGTAGTATCCTCACCTGTACACGGGCCTCTGGTAGGTTGGTGCACATGGCCAGGCGCTCACGCATCACCACGTCAGGGTAGTGGGTCTTCTGGAAGGTCTTTTCCAAGGCCTCCAGCTGCTGGGCAGTGAAGGCTGTGCGACTGCGCCGCTGCTTTCGGTGCTGGGAGCCATACCGGGCCTCGAGGATGATGTCTTGAAATGTGCAGCCGTTGAAGGAAAAGAGACAGGGCCAATTTAATTGAGAGTCTGCCTCTGAATATGGATTTAAGTAGATGCTTCAATTTATTGTGTAAGACACTAGTTCAAGAGCCCTTTAACACAAGGGCAACAGACTTGTCCATCACATAGCATTAGCCTAATTGTATTGCAAATATTTCTGAATTACGGACAGATTTAAGATATATATTCAGAAAATGTGCAACCAGTTCTTACCAGCCAGCCTCTCTGCCAGGGTGAGCGCGTGCACGGACGGCCGGTAGTCAGGGGCGTGCTGGGCCTGCTGCGCCGCCTGCTGGTGGAGGTTGTACATGGCGCTTAGCGAGTTCATGGCGTGGAGAGAATATCCATTCACTCCGTAGTGTTGCATGGCTGCCGTCAACTTAAAAAATAAAAAAAAATAAAAAAAAGTGGGAAAAGTTGATGTTTATGGGCATTTGTGAGTACACAAGTTTGAGGTTAAATGTAGCTACAAGTCGAACAATGTATTGTTATTGTTGAATTATAGCCTAAAACCATAGTGTAATATTAGTGTGGATTGATAAGGGCTATAGTCTTGTTAATAGCCTGTAGATGTAGATTAATAGATCATTCAAAGATCAAGTAGGCTTAAGTTATTATCAACTATTTTTATTATATCTTCATTTTCTATTTCCATACATTTTATTACAACTATTTCGCCTATCAAAAGCTGATTTCTAATACCTTTAATTGGGCACCTGCATTTGGACATGATCCAATATTGCATCAGCTATTATATGGCTATAACTGTCAATATTTGTAGTTGTAAAGATTAAAGCTGAGAGTGAGACATTATAATGTAATGGCATTGAGAAGCCAAGCCAGCCACTAACCCTAACCCTCTGTTCCCACGCAAAGCTCGCTATTTAACCAGCCTGTCCCAAGAGAGTTCCCCCTCCACTAAAGCCCCAGGGCCTGTATGAAATAATTAGCCTATTCTCCTGTGTTATCGCAACATTAATGCTGATATTGATATTCATTATTTGTATGTCGCACTTGACGTTGTGCCTGAAAGCAAAGCGACGTGGGCCTACTAAATAGGCAAAATATAGAGTCCCTACAGCACTAGCTGAAGTTAAAAACGTCAACGGAAAACTACACAATAATCAGAAATTAATCGGGTACTTTGCTCTGAAAAATCACACAAAAGCAAATAACTTGGCGTGACAAGCAGTCTAAATTATTAAATTCTATAACGTTTTCATTAAGAGTCCTATTAATTGCAGACTTATTGTCATATCCATGTGTAGCAAATTAGCGCGTTTAATAGCCTAGCTAATTTGTATTTACACATAGATTACGATCAAATTATCCAAGCCTACGACATAAATCTAAAATTTGTCAGTGCGTTGAGAATGTAATCGCAAACTGCTCATAAAACAAGTCACGACGAATCATGTTAATTTTTGCTATTATTTGTATTATTTATTTATTAAGACAAGTTGGCCTAGCTTCATATGCGTGCATATTGCGTTCATAATGTGGAATACTGACTGCAATGTTGTTATTTTAAGAATAATCATTTTAAGTAGGCCTGCAATAATATTTGTCTGAATATCATTTCAACCCTTCAAATATGTGGATTCGCCTGTTATGGATCTATTTATTTGCTATATTTAGCAGTCTTGCACTATGTCCAAAAGATCATATAGCCTACGGTATTTTATTGTATATGCTCTTGGGAATGAAAGCCCTGAGGGTGACAGCGGGAATGTGGAGGCTGACACAACAATAATCTAAATACAGTAGCCTAAATGATAGTGTCAGACCCCTATCACGTTAACATTTCATCTTGTCCTTCATAATGCAGAAATGTAGAATGTATGAAGTGAAATTATTAAAATTGGTAATTAAAGTTGAAAATAATAATAATAATAATAGTAATTGAACGCTTATAACCTGATAGGCCTATATACGTTATATCGATATCATCCATATTTTCACTTTCATATATTGTCAGCAAATGCAGGAGCATGAACATTTATCAAGATCTAACAATATCTGAATGTTTGAATGCTGCAAATCTTGATTTGTCAGTTATGATGGAAGCCTATAGGCTACCTATTATATATTGACAAATGTTCTGCCATGCCAATAATACAGTAGTGTAATGACAAGGTAGTTTCAGACACATTTACATGGATTATCATAGGCCTAAAATACAGCCTATACTAGATAAGGCTTGCTTTTAACTGTAATGTATTTGATAAAACATTATTTAAAATTACAATAAAATGAGTTACAATAAACTGGAATATGCCATAGCCCACAGGTCAAGGAATCTGTTTTTTTCTGTATTCGCTAGCGAGTCTTTGCCAGCCAGCCATGAGGGAACACTTTACATTGGCCTGGACGGGGAGAGAATGTGCATGGCTAAATATTTACTTATCTCCCTGAGTGTTTGAGTTAAATGGGAGCCGTTTCTCCCGATCTTTGGCTGCTCGCGTCCCACTGCCCGGAGGCTTGCTGTGGCGGGGAGATGTATGAGGGCTCTTCAGTGAAATATGGTGATCCCCAGTTGGCTACCCCGTCTAATGTAGGTGCAAATAGGTTTCAAATGCTAGGCTATTTCATTTGTCATCCGTTCTGACACGTGAAAGGTGTGCGTGTGTGTGATTAATAATGTCAATTTTTGAATATGACAGTTCATCTTCCTATAAGTGCCATTGCCTGTAGCCTACATATGGTTTACAATTGGTTTGAGAATGTTTAAATATTAATATCTCCATGTGGAGAGAGTCAGTTAGCCTTGGGTATCTGATTTAAGCCTCATTATGCTAATTGCCGTGGATGTATATGTTCTACCCCAGACACTGAAGAGGCCTATCGCCCAGGGGCCGCCGATATGTCTGTACAAGCGACACACTCCTCTTTGTGCATGCACCCCTGATTCAAGTTATGCCCAAACCTACGCTAATATACATGGATCATTTAATAAACTATTCATGAGATTAACATTTCATAAAATAATGTTGACATTTAAGCTAAGTTTAGGCGTTTCCATTTATAATAAATGCATTTTCGTAAGACTACAACAATATTTTGCTCCAAGGTTTAAATTGTTCAGATATTTTGACAGGCACACTTAAGAATGGTACTTTTCTAGCATGGTCCATCGCTGATTTGTTTTACTGATGCATGCTCTTCAGAAAGTTCTTACCTCTTGCACACGCCGCTCCTGGGGGTCTTTGAGTGGTGTAGCCTATGTCCGGCTGTTTTCAAATGGAATATTAGCTTTCAAAGTATCACCTCGTGTGTTTACTTATCAATTCCGTGCCGTTTAGTCCTGCATACTCATTTTTGAACTAGTGTCCAAACTCCTCAAAGCGCTGTCTTCTTTCAGGAATACAGTAGTCCGTTTTCAGTGCGCGGTGCTCTCGCTCTCCTGTCGTTCTCCCGAGTGTGGAAGAATCCGGAGTACTGCCATATATCAGGCTCGCGCACGAGGTAAGGGCTTTAAAGAACTCGAGCGCCCGGTGAGGTCATGCAAGATTTCAAATGGTTTTTTGCTGTGCCAATCAAAAGAGGTTACTTCTACTCCTGTCTTTCTCATGACTGATTTACATTTCATTTCTGAATCCATGTCTGGACATGAATGTTAGCGTAATATTATAAAGAAAAAACATGCGGTGTATGTGGATCTGTGATAATTAAAAGTCTTAATTTAGAATACTGACATTGGCAAGGTATTGTCATATTTACTCTATCAAATATCGAAACGATCAAATGGTGTTGTGAGTATTTTCATCCTCTTAACTTGTAGGGCCATTGCTGTATGGGTCGTTCCACGAAATGCGTGCCCTTTGCGCCCCTTTTATATTTTAAGTAGAAATTGTGCACCAATTTGGAATTTTCAACGTGTATTGTATTCAATGAAGTGCCCTTTAATATAGACCACGTGGAGATTTCAATACATACATTTTTTTTATATGAATAAAGACTAGCTAAAGTGTCAAAATTCAGCATTTTGACATGTCACTTCATGCACCCTCTGTGACTTCCAGGAAGAGTTTAACCCACTTCACCCCAAAGGTTCTCCAAGTTTTCACCATCATTGTAAAGCCTTAGTTATTTTGTTGCTTTGTCGTTATTTCTGAATATTATTTATTTCATGTGATTGGGTGATCTTTGGCAATTGTGATTCATTTTAAGGTTAAAAAAAAATACAACTTTCCCTCATTTTAAGGTTGTTACCTGAACTGTACTTTCGTTTTAATATGATGAAACCATTCCTTTAAAATATATATATAAATAAACATTGAACATTTAATAGTCAAATCATAATGCATAAGCAGGTGAGCTGGCTCTACTCTTTTTGGCAATTTTCTAGTGTTTTGTGGTGGAAAACTGAGTGGGTCGAGAACTAGTCAATCCTGTTACCCATAGACAGACAGGCTAGAAATGTTTAAACAAGTGATCTTTTTGTGAAGCTTGCATTCAATTGCCCCTCCTCGCTGCACACAACAAGCTTCCATTCCCCCTGTCACAAGGGGATTCATGGCTGACTTAAGATAAAATCTTCAACCGTGTTATGTCAGCCCTTTTATGGTCAACCCTGTTACTTTATTTTGCACATAAAGGCGCAATGCAGCCGTTTTCAAATCAATATAAAATAATTTCTGGGTAACAATTCGAAATTACCTTATTGTAATAGATTTCCATTAAAATATTTTTAACTAAAAACTGTTTCTCAAGCAAGTATTTTGCTTGGACTGTCTGGGAGTGGTCTGAGTGGAGATGGGGAAAACTGAAAACACGCTGTTATTGGCAGAGGGGTTTGGAACTCTCTCTGTTATTGGTCTGTTAAGATAATTTACCGCGTGGTGATGTCACTATGCAAAGACTAAACTCCCCCAATGCAAACCTGCTGATTAGAAGGTCCTGTGTATGTAGATTGTATTTTCAAAGAGCAACTATCAGGAAATGACAAAAAAAATTCTCTCACACTTTTACAGTGTTAGTTTCATCAGCTGTTGTACAATATGATATAACACGTATGAAAATATTGACTGTACTGGACCTTTAAAAAGCACTTACCATAGTTTAAAAAAAATGTATTTAACCTCTTGAGATTGGAAAACGTGTTTTATTTTGAACATGTGCTCTTCATGACAGAATGTTAAAATTAGATGAAGTCATGCGATAACGAATCTCAAATGTTGCTCAGTCTATAATTTAATATGCAGAAATTAAGGCTGTCAGAGTTCGTCTGTTAACTCGAGTGAATTTCTTGTAGTTTTAGTGCACTCTTTTTTTTCATCATGATCAATTGCATTGTCTCAAAGCGTTTAAAATAATCAAAATACGGCATCTATACAGCTAAAAACAACATTGCATGTTAAAACAAGTTGACATTGAGGTCAAAGAAAGAGTGCTTCATCAATTTACCTGATTCTGCTTACCATTAGTCTACTTTGGACAAAATCAAGACATCAATATTATTTTAATGCTTTCTGTATAAAACGTCTTATATTACAGCTCATTTTGAGCGAATTCTGCATTTGTGATTAATTATGATTAATGAAATCAAATCCCGCGATTAACTCGATCACATTTTTAATCATTTGACAGCCTTAGCAGAAATATAGCCTAAGTGTTTCTTTCCTTCAGTCTCATTTTCTTAATTAAAATATAGCCTGCATTTGGCAATTGCTTTGCATTTCGGCTTAAGCACTTTGTAGCCTATATCTTTGATCAATGTGCAGTCTATTTTCAAATGGAACTTGGAACATCGACTAAAATCCACTATCCCATTTTGCAAACCCATGCAGTATTATATTAGCCTATATGTAGTAGCCTAAAAGGTTAGCTATAATAATTAATATATGTTTGTTTATTCAAGAAGTGCCAATGGCTTCAATAACGCTTTGATTACAATGGTTTGCATGCAGGTTTTGGGTTGTTTTAAAGGGTTGATTTACTCATGCAATAATTGTATTAGCTTTTTGACTTTGTCGAGCCATTTGCTGAGGAGACTGCGGTGGAGAGATGGGTAATAGATGCCAGGGTACTACTGCCTTTAGAAACTCTCCCGGCCTCAAGGGATTTAGGTTAGGATTGGGGAGACAAGACGCCATTTCAGCCTCTGAAAAAAACGGTCTTAAAATGACTGCTGCTAAGAGGATTAAAACAATAATGCCCCCTCTCTTCTTCAAGGTTTTAAGAAAAGATTTCTTCTCCCGGAGAAAACCCGTTTAGGCTGGAATTAAGGGCAGCGAAATGTAGCCTTCTAATGTAGCCCAACGCTTGCATATTTTGTTGAATTTCTCCAAGAGAGGAGAGAAAGGGAAGGGAGGGTGTGAAATCTTAAACTCAATTTGATCTTTGACCATATTCATCCATAGAAGTTTAGACTTTAGATCAAACACTGCACGAAAAGAAAACGTATGCACTCTCACGACTGAGTTTACAATCCAGTCTTGACGTGAAATGCCAATAACGACTTTTCCTGGGAAATCCAGTCAAACACGTGCGCAATACTCAAGGCGAATATGCTGTTTTATTTTCTTTGTAGGTTGTGTCATTCTCACATCTTAATTGATTAAATGTATTTCATGTAATACATCAACATGTAATAACAGGGTATGGGAGACAATTTGGGAAACCTCTGACGCAAATAGGGAAAATTATAGGTCTATTAAATGGTTGTAGATAATGAATAAGCCGTGTTGGTGTAGCCTGGTGGATTGAGCAGGTTGGCAGGGCGCCATGTGACATCTTTACACAGTGAATTTATTAGAAACAACTTACTGCTGTCATTTATGCGTCACCCATCGCGCCCCCAGGAGTGCATTACGCGCAAAAGATAGCCTTGTTCAATATATCTCACCAATGTTCTTGTTTATTTGTAATCCTTCATTAGATTACGTAAAACAATGATCTATGGCAGCTCTAGTATTTTCAGTGATGGGTTTATGCAACATCCGAATTGTTTTTTGATGGAACGCAGGCCTGCTCTTGTTTAAAAATGTCGATTTAGTGACACAATTTGGCATTAAGACATAGTTCATTATTCGGGTCTTGAGACTCCAAAACTATGATGACGTGATAACTCAACAGTCATGAAATTCCATTTCATAATAATGACATAACCCTAATTGTAATTTTCAAAATTCAATGAATAAGCCTTTTAACTTGTAATTAATGATAGGGTTAATCATGAAAATAAGGACAACACATTTAGCAATTAAATAATAAAACAGATTTGTGACTTAATTCGTATATATTCACATTCGTTTCCAATTGTTTGTTCTTATTTTTGGGGAAGTTTTTAATGCTTCAAGCCCGACCCTCTGTTCCTCTCCGTCTTTTGTCAGCACAATATATCACTGAGTATTTGGGTCTGGGAGAGAAATCGGATTAACTTGTGAACCGATAGAAATAAGAACTTAAACGGGAGGTAAATCTGGGCAATGTCTCTTTGTGGAAACCGTTTCTAAAGCAATTAAAGCGAGAAGGCATTCCTCTCAGCTGCTCTTCCTCAAATCAGCTTTCCATATAACTTAATGCAGGCTAATGTCCAGCGCGTTTGAGGTGTTTAAAGCCAAGTGTAACGACGAGACGTACTCCTATTAGAGCAATATTACTGCCACCACTGGAATCTCTCTCCCTCTCCCTCTCTCCGTCCTCTCTATCCCCTCTCTCGTTCTCATCCTAACACCCTCTAACTTTTCTAGCCCTTATTTCGAAATTCATCTCAGATTTCCACGGATTTGGCACTAGCGCTCATTGTTCTCCGCATACCCGGCAACGGCTCCTTTCAGACTTGATCATGTATAAGCCTCGACTGACGTGAATTATCGTCTTTGCTCTCCATCATCTCTGAATGACGCATAGGCCTGCCTGCTTTCAGGATCTAAAACTTTATCCAGTCATATCAGGATTTTGGCAGTCTATGCCTTCATAAACCAACTCGAGCGGTAAAACACTATGCAAACACTGAACGATTTCCGGTTACAGTTTAATCATGTTTATCATGCACAAGCGTGTGTAATTTTTACACCTAAAAAATGAAGGACAGTTTCGACTGATATTTTGCATACAATCGAGTGGAAAGTTGAGTCTCTCAAAGCAGTCGTCGTTAGGTTTTCACAACTTCACGAATACATTATTCTTCCAATCTTCTAGCTTTTAGCCTCACCTGCTCTCAGTCAAGGGTATTCAGGCCTGTGCTCATTTAGGCGAGATTAATCATTTTGATGTATGGGGAAGAATTGAGTACTACCTGGGGACTTGTTTGACAAGAGTAACAAAGCAAAGCCTGGTCCTCCCAGGGTTTCTCCATTGGTCCCGACTAATAGGGAGTTTTTGCTACTGGCCGCCGTATACCGTCTCAAACGTGGTTAGCTCCAAGGAGTACAGGCTGGGTCAAGGGAACCATTGAAGTACAACTGTACCCCGCCAACCATCCCAGATATGGAGCGTCATGGTCCTTTCACACCAGCGCGGTCGTGAAGAACGCAAATCAGCGCCTCTTCTCCCTCTTGGAGGTTGAAAAGATTTGGCATGGCCTCTCAGATCCTCAAAAGTTCTATAGCTGCACATTGAGAGCATCTTGACTGGCTGCACCACCGCTTGGTATGGCAACTGCACCGCCTTCAATTGCAAGGCTGTACAGAGGGTGGTGCAGAATGCCCAGTACATCACTGGGGCCGAGCTCCCTGCCATCCAGGACCTCAATACCAGGCTGTGTCAGAGGAAGGGCCGAAAAATTGCGAAAGACCTCAGCCACCCAAGCCATAGTCTGTTCACTCTGCTACCACATGGCAAGCGGTACCGGAGCGCCAAGATTAGGACAAAAAAGCACCTGAACAGCTTTACCCCCAAGTAAAACACACACATGCATATTGATGCCACACACACACACACACACACACACACACACACACACACACACACACACACACACACACACACACACACACACACATACACATGTTCACACTCTCCACATAAGCTGCTACTACTCTGTTTATTATCTATCCTGATTGCCTAGTCACTTTACCCCTACCTACATGTATAGTTGAAGTCAGAAGTTTACATACACAGCCAAATACATTTAAACTCAGTTTTTCACAATTCCTGACACTTAATCCTAGTAAAAATTCCCTCTCTTAGGTCAGTTAGGAATCACCACTTCATTTTAAGAATGTGAAATGTCAGAACTATAGTAGAGCTTTTATTTCTTTCATCACATTCCCAGTGGGTCAGAAGTTTACATACACTCAATTAGTATTTGGTAGCATTGCCTTTAAATTGTTTTAACTTGGGTCAAACATTTCTGGTAGCCTTCCACAAGCTTCCCACAACAAGTTGGGTGAATTTTGGCCCATTCCTCCTGACAGAGCTGGTGTAACTGAGTCAGGTTTGTAGGCCTCCTTGCTCGCACAAACTTTTTCAGTTCTGCCCACAAATGTTCTATAGGATAGAGGTCAGGGCTTTGTGATGGCCACTCCAATACCTTGACTTTGTTGTCCTTAAGCCATTTTGCCACAACTTTGGAAGTATGCTTGGGGTCATTGTCCATTTGTAAGACCGATTTACGACCAAGCTTTAACTTCCTGACTGATGTCTTGAGATGTTGCTTCAATATATCCACATAATTTTCCTGCCTCATAATGCCATCTATTTTGTGAAGTGCACCAGCCCCTCCTGCAGCAAAGCACCCCCACAACATGATGCTGCCAACCCCGTGCTTCATGGTTGGGATGGTGTTCTTCGGCTGGCAAGCCTCCCACCTTTTTCCAAACACAACGATGGTCATTATGGCCAAACAGTTCTATTTTTGTTTCATCAGACCAGAGGACATTGTTTCAAAAAGTACGATCTTTGTCCCCATGTGCAGTTGCAAACCGTAGTGTGGCTTTTTTATGGCGGTTTTGGAGCAGTGTCTTCTTCCTTGCTGAGCGGCCTTTCAGGTTATGTCAAGATAGGACTCGTTTTACTGTGGATATAGATACTTTTGTACCTGTTTCCTCCAGCATCTTCACAAGGTCCTTTGCTGTTGTTCTGGGATTGATTTGCACTATTCGCACCAAAGTACATTCATCTCTAGGAGACAGAACACATCTCCTTCCTGAGCGGTGTGACGGCTGCGTGGTCCCATGGTGTTTATACTTGTGTACTATTGTTTTTACAGATGAACGTGGTACCTTCAGGCATTTGGAAATTGCTCCCAAGGATGAACCAGACTTGTGAAGGTCTACAAATTTTTTTCTGAGGTCTTGACTGATTTCTTTAGATTTTCCCATGATGTCAAGCAAAGTGGCACTGAGTTTGAAGGTAGACCTTGAAATACATCCACAGGTACACCTCCAATTGACTCAAATTATGTCAATTAGCCTTTCAGAACCTCCTAAAGCCATGACATAATTTTCTGTAATTTTCCAAGCTGTTTAAAGGCACAGTCAACTTAGTGTATGTAAACTTCTGACCCAATGGAATTGCGAATTAATCTCTGTAAACATTTGTTGGAAAAATGACTTGTGTCATGCGCAAAGTAGATGTCCTAACCGACTTGCCAAAACTATAGTTTGTTAACAAGAAATTTGTGCAGTGGTTGAAAAACGAGTTTTAATGACTCCAACCTAAGTGTATGTAAACTTCCGACTTAAACTGTACATATTACCTCAATTACCTCAACTGCCTCGTACTCCTGCACATTGACTCAGTACTCGTTATTGTTATTTTTTGTGTTACTATCTTTATTTGAAAATGTTCTTACTTTTTAACTCTGTATTGTTGGAAAAGAGCTCGTAAGTAAGCATTTCACTGGAAAAGTCTACACCTGTTGTATTCGGCGCATTTGACAAATAACATTTGATTTGATTTGAAATCACTTTGCTGCATGTCAAGGACTGTAATGTCAAGTAGACCTGCTAGGCCTGTGTTTATCAAGCGGTGCTGATCTAGGATCAGGTCATCCCGGTCTATAGTAATCATATTAATTATGATCTTAAAGGCTAAACTGATCCTACATCAGCACTCCTACTCTGAGACACTTGATAAATATGGGCCCTGTTGATTCCTTTAAATATGAGAGATGGTATTCCATCTGATTCTGAATCATCGTTTTACCATTTTACCCTAGGCAGTAAAACTCTTAGGTTAACCATAGATCTCATAGCAGCTCATCTCAACAGATGGGCAGGTTGAGATTCATTGGCGTTACAGTGCTTACAATAACCTACATCAATAGGACACGGATACCCCTATTAGCACTGTAAAGTAAGTGTAACTAGATAGGTAGGGCATATTTTGATTTAAACCCATATTGGGTAGTAGTAATGGATATTTTGTGGCAGTGGCACCCTGGAAGAGTTTGATTTAACTAATCCAATGGACCCTGTAGAATATAGATTTAACCATATTGCGTAACCTACGGACCACCATACATGCGCCACAGCTACTCTGGTGAACGGTTCCTCTGGCTAACTTGACATATTGAAGTTGGCAGGTTTGTTTCCTCCCTTTTTCCCTGAGCCAGTGTTTGGTTGTCCCCCTCGGGCTGCGGCCTAGCACAAGGGCCCCTATTGTAGCAGCCTAATCCAGGGGCAACACAGCTTTAGCAACATGGAGGGATAAAAGCCTATCAAACCACTACTTTATGGGGGCAAATCTTCCCTAATCCCTCGCTTTATCTAAACAAAAGGAGAGAAACAAGAGGATAGAAAGAAATGGTGCAGACACAGGGCAAGACCTGGAGCTATGAGATGCAAAGAAGTAGTTTAACTGGAGAAGCTAACCATTTCTGACAGGCTTTCACCTCCACACTGACAAAAAACGGGCACCAGGATTCCAAAAGGACCATGGAGTGTTTTTTTTTCTTCTCCAAGCATATGCTTTAGGATCCCAAATAAAGTTGGGTAAAACATTAGTCTAACATTGTTTCTATTAAAAATAAGTGTGAATACGTGAATGATACAGTATATCGTTTAACATTTTTTAGCTTGAGGTAGTTGAATGTTAAATATGGCCGACGTTGTGTGATATGGACCCTTTTCTTTGCTCTTTTCTCAGTCCGAGACAAGGGACTACGGGAACTTTTCTGTCCCAGCACACACACTGTTTAGCAAATCTGCTTCATCGCCCCGAATCCCCGACACACCCGGACTTGTGTCCAAACTCTCCCACAAATCCAGATTTGAACCAAGAACTTCAGTTAATTCCAGATCAGAGTGAACTCAGTAGAATATCCCTAGGCTATGGAGACATGTTAAGAACTCTAGGGGAGTTACCGTATCATGTCGCAAAGACTGGGATCACATTCCTTGACTATTATACAGCCATAATTCCATTGTTTTATTGGACCCCCTTCTAAACCAGAGGTATCTCCTCACACATGCTGCCTGTCTGTGTCAAGACCAAATCCCCTGACCCCATTCCATATCGGCTGCCAATTCCAATTTTCCTCTTTGCGCCGTATTGACTCACTCCGAATCCTAAGTGCAGCATCTGCATATTACTCTGGGAGGGAATGAGGTAGGTAGGGAGTTTGGGATTACATTTTCTGCCACAGCCCAAATGGTCCACAGGAGAACCATTTGGACCCAGACAGGAGGTAGAGATTGTGAACAAGACGGATTCTCTCTGGTCCCATGCATAAACTGCCCCCAGTCAGCAGGCTTTCAAACTGCCTCTCCATTTTGGTTTCATTGGACAAGGAGATGGTAGATGGTCGCTAAGTTAAACTCCATTTGAATGAACATCTGACAGTAAGGAACATAGCCAGATAAGGCAGAACACATTTGATCCCTTTAAAAACAATGAATAAAGACATGAATACAGAACACATGAGATCTACTTCAACTGTGTGCGAACTAAACTTCCCAGAGTGCCCCCTGCTGGCCAGAATCTGGGCCTTTACTAGTGTGGGGGTAATTAGGGGATAATGGACTGGGGATGCTCGTCAGGGACCTGGTGATTACTATTTCATTACAGGGGCTTAGTTAGAACCAGAAAGGGGAGAGTAGCGGGGGGACAGAGGGAGGAAGGGAGGACACACTGGCACAGCCTGACAAATAGCCAATGGATTTATCTGGGGTAATTAAACTATCAACCAGGGGACAGAGGGGCAAGAGAGAGACCGCACTGGGGGGGGGACCAATAGCAGGTTCTGTTATGTCAGGGTAGACAGTGAATTATGTGTCATTTAGGCTCTGGTTAACGTAATTAGTGTGCACTCCTTTAAAGGGAAAGTTCACCCAAATTACAACATTACATATTGGGTTCCTCGTCTGTCTTACCTTGTCCACAGACTGCTTACAGGGTAAGTAAACCAAGATGTAATTGAGGAATTTGGGTGAACTATCCCTTTAACTTGATTGCACTTAAAAGTGGGGAGAACATTGTAGAACAATCATCTGAACTCGATAGCACAAGTGGTATGAGATACGAATCTTCATTATAAGTGTTCCAATTTAGTTTAACAAATTGAAATATATGTATGAAAAAGTACAGGGTGAGTTTACACCCCCAACTTCCACATAGTCTCTCCAAAGCCAGCCTACCTCCCACATGTAATCCTCTCTGGGTGCGTATCAGTGTCAGAGCGCAGACTAGCACACTTACATGGAGAAGATGATTTTCTCCTACTGTTTTATCTGATTTGGGAGCACTTAGAAACGTCTCCAAGTCTTTTCTCAATTAAAGGAATTGGGGTAAAACTGTACTGGTGTGATAATAATATGATAATACCCCCTCCCCACCTACCTCTCAGCCCTCTACATCTGTCTATAACTGCTAAATCTGATCTGAAGTGCTTTACAGCATCAGAGGTTTATCTGGTCCCCGACATTTGGAGAATTGAAGCTCATCTGTTGAGTTTAAGTCACTGTAGAGTTGCAATATAAACCACGTTTTGATCACAAAGATACGACAGCAGAACAGTAGCTCTGGTTTCGGCACCTGTGTAAGCCCCTCTCTTGGAAGGAATAGCATAAATGATCTACACCTGAGAACTTGGTTGAAGTATGCTCCTAATGTAGGCCTAAGGAACCCCACCATTGACTCCTAGTAAATTTACTGATTATCTCTTAACTCATCCGCCATGATCCTTGGATCCAAGCAGCCAGTTCTTAGAATAAGTGTGATCCCACTATTGACCTGAACCTCAGCTACAGTGCCTACACCGCCTAGCTATCTGAAGCTGTTTATTCAAGCCCAAACCCCTATAAGCTCAACTGTACAGTGTATTATGGAATGAACATAAGGGATTGTTTTATTGTTGTTCCCCTAATCTGGGCTTTATGCCTTGTCCTTACAAAAAGCCCTTTTTAAAGGCTTTAGCTCAGCTGGCATGTATAGTTCTCATCCTGCATTAACCCACTGACTGACCACTGCCTGAGTGGAGGGATGAAAGCTACACTCTTAGAAAAAAGATGCTATCTTTAACCTAAAAAGGTTATTCGGCTGTCCCCATAGGATAACCCTTTGAAGAACCCCTTTGAGTTCCAGGTAGATAAAGGGTTCTACATGGAACCCAAAAGTGTTCTACTTGGAACCAAAAAGGGTTCTACCTGTAACTAAAAAGGGTTATCCTATGGGGACAGCCAAAGAACCCTTTTGGAACAATTTTTTCTAAGAGTGTACAGACAGGAAAGGAACAGAGAGAGGAGCCTAGAGGAGAACACCTTACTCAAATCAAAACGTTCTCCGATGCCGGCCAAGAAAACAGTGGTGTACATACTGTAGTAATACAGACTGGGAATGTCAAATCATTATAGCCCAGCATTTGATATTTCAGCATGTTATGAGATCTGCTGTATTCTGGTGCAATTAGGGTTGCAAAATGCTGGTAACTTCACAGATTTTCTACTCATTCCCTGAATATTCCAGGAATCTTCCAACCATTTTGGGGAAGTTATCAGCATTTTACAACCCTAGGTGCAATGGTACATTTCAGTAGATATGTTATTTTATGGTATAACCTTGCCTGAAACCTGAAGCCTTGTGTTAGCGCCCCGAGCTTAAATACAGTCTTGACGTGTGCAGGAGACCGGGGGTTCGAACCCTGGTTGGTCACATACTAACCAGGTATGCTCCCAGCCATTTGGCTCTAATTATAGTGCTGTGAAGGCCTCTGTAGAGCAGACAAGCCAATGTGGAAATAGTGCTTAAGAAATTTCTGTATGAGTTGGCCTGAGGGCTTCAGTATCTCCACAGGAACCTTTTAGCCATCCACTTAACCTTGATAGCTGCTCAAATGGATCACCGGAAACAGGGACAAACATAACTGTCCTTTATTCTAAGGGGGAGATCAAGCTGATCCTATTCCTAATCACTATAGGCCAATTTCTGTCTTTCCCTGTTTATCAAAAGCGTTAGAAAAACTTTCTTGATGGCTTTCTTGATGTCTATAGTATTCTCTCTGGTATGAAATCTGGTTTCTGCTCAGGTTATGGCTCCTAAATGATGTCACCACTGCCCTTGACTCTAAGAGTAGGTTGTGCTGCTACCTTTATTGACTTGGCCAACGCTTTTGATACGGTAGACCATTCCATTCTTGTGGGTCGGCTAAGGAGTATTGGTGTCTCCGAGGGGTCTTTGGCCTGGTTTGCTAACTACCTCTCTCAAAGAGTAAAGTCAGAACATCTGCTGTCTCAGCCACTGCCTGTCATCAAGGGAGTACCCCAAGGCTCAATCATAGGCCCCACACTCTTCTCAATTTACATCAAGAACATAGCTCAGGCAGTAGGAAGCTCTCATTCATTTATATGCAGATGGTAGAGTCGTATACTCAGCTGGCCCCTCCCCGGATTTTGTGTTGAACACTCTACAACAAAGCTTTCATAGTGTCCAACAAGCTTTATCTGCCCATAACCTTGTTCTGAACACCTCCAAAACAAAGGTCATGTGGTTCGGTAAGAGAATGCCTGTGATTACTACCTCTGAGGCCGTCCCTAGGAGGGGTGCGTCCCTTGAATGGGTTGAGTAACTGACGTGATCTTCCTGTCTGGGTTGGCGCTCCGCCTTGTGTTGTGCCGTGGTGGAGATCTTTGTGGGCTATACTCGGCCTTGTCTCAGGATGGTAAGTTGGTGGTTGAAGATATCCCTCTAGTGGTGTGGGGGCTGTGCTTTGGCAAAGTGGGTGGGGTTATATCCTACCTGTTTGGCCCTGTCCGGGGGTATCATCGGATGGGGCCACAGTGTCTCCTGACCCCTCCTGTCTCAGCCTCCAGTATATATGCTGCAGTAGTTTGTGTCGGGGGGCTAGGGTCAGTCTGTTACATTTGGAATATTTCTCCTGTCTTATCCAGTGTCCTGTGTGAATTTAAGTATGTTCTTTCTTTCTTTCTTTATTTATTTCTTTCATTCTTTCTTTCTGAGGACCTGAGCCCTAGGACCATGCTTCAGGACTACCTGGCCTGATGACTCCTTGCTGTCCCAGGTCCACCTGGCCGTGCTGCTGCTCCAGTTTCAAATGTTCTGCCTGTTGCTATAGAAACCTGACCTGTTCACCGGACGTGCTACCTGTCCCAGTCCTGCTGTTTTAAACTCTCTAGAGACAGCAGGAGCGGTAGAGATACTCTGAATGATCGACCATGAAAAGCCAACTGACATTTACTCCTGAGGTGCTGACCTGTTGCACCCTTCGACAACCACTGTGATTATTATTATTTGACCCTGCTGGTCATCTATGAACATTTGAACATCCTGACCATGTTCTGTTATAATCTCCACCCGGCACAGCCAGTAGAGGACTGGCCACCCCTCATAGCCTGGTTCCTCTCTAGGTTTCTTCCTAGGTTCAGGCCTTTCTAGGGAGTTTTTCCTAGCCACCGTGCTTCTACACCTGCATTGCTTGCTGTTTGGGGTTTTGGGCTGGGTTTCTGTACAGCACTTTGAGATATCAGCTGATGTAAGAAGGGCTTTATAAATACATTTGATTTGATTTGAGGGGTTTAGAGCTTGAGGTAGTCACTTCATACAAGTACTTGGGAGTATGGCTAGACAGTACACTGTCCTTCTCTCAGCACATATCAAAGCTGCAGGCTAAGGTTAAATCTAGACTTGGTTTCCACTATCGTAATTGCTCCTCTTTCACCCTAGCTGTCAAACTAACCCTGATTCAGATGACCATCCTACCCATTCTAGATTACGGAGATGTAATTTATAGATCGGCAGGTAAGGGTGCTCTCTAGCAGCTAGACGTTCTTTACCATTCGGCCATCAGATTTCCCACCAATGCTCCTTATAGGGCACATCACTCCTGTAAACTGGCCATCTTTGTATTCCCGGCACAAGACCCACTGGTTGATACTTTATTAGCCTACCATGAGCTTTATGGTGCTATCAAGACAACTGGAAACTCTGAAATATACTAGGTCAAATCATGACGTCAGTGATCTTTCGGCCGGAAGGTTGGAGCTCTAGAAAGAGGCCCAAGTTCCCGAGTTGGAATTCCGAGTTGGATGACCGTATTTTTGCTTTGTCATTATGGAGTATTGTGTGTAGGTTGAAGAGAGAAATATTCAAGTATGTATGTATGTATGTATGTATGTATGTATGTATGTATGTATGTATGTATGTATGTATGTATGTATGTATGTACAGTTGAAGTCAGAAGTTTACATACACCTCAGCCAAATACATTTAAACTCAGTTTTTCACAATTCCTGACATTTAAGCCTAGTAAAAATTCCCTGTCTTAGGTCAGGGAATTTAGGTTCTGACCCACTGGAATTGTGATACAGTGAATTATAAGTGAAATAATCTATCTGTAAACAATTGTTGGAAAACTTACTTGTGTCATGCACAAAGTAGATGTCCTAACCAACTTGCCAAAACTATAGTTTGTTAATAAGAAATTTGTGGAGTGGTTGAAAAATTAGTTTTAATGACTCCAACCTAAGTGTATGTAAACTTCCGACTTCAACTGTATACACATTATATACTTACACCAGTGCGGTGTGATACATTAGTGTCACACCACACTGGTACTCATTGACTCTGGGGTCGACGAGAGCTTTATGGACGCAACCCTGGTGTCGGAGCTGGCAATCCCCACACACCCGTCCCTGTTCTGCTACGGGCAGAGCAGCTTATCAGCCCCCGCTCTTCCCAAAGCAAGAGGCAGCGGTCAGCACAGCTTCTGCCCAGGTATTCGTCCGTCGCTATCGCCATACCTGGAAGAGAGCTCAAGCTGCTCTTCTCAAGACGACCTCCAGGTAATGATGACAGGCGGACCATCACTGGACCCCTGCTCTCTGCTACCATCTTGAGCAGAGGGTATGGTTGTCCACTCGGGATCTGCCCCTCAGGGTGGAGTCCCGCATACTTTCCCCCCATTTTATTCGTCCTTTACCTATCTCTAAAGTCCTTTGCCCCTCTGATGTTCGTCTTCTGTTGCCCCGTACCCTCCGTATACATCCCACTTTTCATGTGTCCAGAATTAAACCTATGTCTCACAGCCCTTTGTCTCCTGTTTCCAGTATTCTGCCTGCCCTGACCCCGAGCCTGCCTGGAGTCCTGTATCTGCCTGACTCTGACCTGATTGCAAACCTCTGCCTGCCCTGACCTCGAGCCTGCCTGCTGTCCTGTATCTGCCTGACTCTGACCTGATCACGAACCCCTTCCTGTACTCGACCTGCCCTTTGCCTGCCCCGTGCTTACAATAAATCAACTGAGAATTGTACCATCCACCTCCTGTGTCTGTAGCTGGGTCATATCCTGAGTTGTGATACATTACATTTTACTCCAGTATACATATGTATATTGTTGATTGATTGACTATGATTCTTATTTATAAAACCCTCTTAGGCCTCACTTCCCTCTATCTGACATACAGTGGCAAGAAGTATGTGAACCCTTTGGAATTCTGCATAAATTTGACATCATCGAAGTCACAACAATAGACAAACACAGTCTGCTTAAACTAATAACACACAAATTATTGTACTTTTCTTGTCTATATTGAATACATAATTTAAACATTCACAGTGTAGGTTGGAAAAAGTATGTCAACCCCTACACTAATGACTTCTCCAAAAGCTAATTGTAGTCAGGAGTCAACTAACCTGGAGTCGAATCAATGAGACGAGATTGGAGATGTTGGTTAGAGCTGCCCAGCCCCATTAAAAAAAACACTCACAGAATTTGAGTTTGCTATTCACAAGAAACATTGCCTGATGTGAACCATGCCTCGAACAAAAGAGATCTCAGACCTAAGATTAAGAATTGTTACCTTGCATAAAGCTGGAAAGGGTTACAAAAGTATCTCTAAATGTCACTCCACGGTAAGACAAATTGTCTATAAATGGAGAAATTTCAGCACAGTTGCTACTCTCCCAAAGAGTGGCCGTCCTGCAAAGATGACTGCAATTGCACAGCGCAGAATGCTCAATGAGGTAATGAAGAATCTGCAAGTGCCAGCTAAAGAATTACAGAAATCTTTGGAAGATGCTAACATCTCTGTTGATGAGTCTATGATATGTAAAACACTAAACAAGAATAGTGTTCATGGGAGGACACCACGGAAGAAGCCACTGCTGTCCAAAAATAACATTGCTGCACGTCTGAAGTTCGCAAAAGAGCACCCGGATGTTCCACAGCGCTACTGGCAAAATATTCTGTGGACAGATTACACTAAAGTTGTGTTCTTTTGAAGGAACACACAACACTATGTGTGGAGAAAAAAAGGCACAGCACACCAACATCAAAACGTCATCCCAACTGTAAACTATGGTGGAGGGAGCATCATGGTTTGGGGCTGCTTTGTTGCCTCAGGGCCTGGACAGCTTGCTATCATCGACGGAACAAAGAAAAATGAATTCCCAAGTTTATCTCCTGTATGCAGGAGAATGTAAGGCTATCTGTCCGCCAATTGAAGCTCAACAAAGGTTAGGTGATGCAACAGGATAACAACCCAAAAGACAGAAGTACATCAATAACAGAATGGCTTCAACAGAAGAAAATACGCCTACTGGAATGGCCCAGTCAGTCCTGACCTCCACCCGATTGAGATGCTGTGGCATAACCTCGAGAGCGGTTCACACCAGACATCCAAAGAATATTGTGGAACTGAAACAGTTTTGTAAAGAGGAATGGTCCAACATTCCTCATGACATTAGTGCAGGTCTGATCCGCAACTACAGAAAACGTTTGGTTGAGGTTATTGCTGCCAAAGGAGGGTCAACCAGTTATTAAATCCAAGGGTTCACATACTTTTCCCACCCTGCACTGTGAATGTTTACACGGTGTGTTCAATAAAGACATGAAAAATTATATTGTTTGTGTGTTATTGGTTTAAGCAGACTGTGTTCGTCTATTGTTGTGACTTAGATGAAGATCAGATCAAATTCTATGACCAATTTATGCAGAAATACAGGTAATTCTAAAGGGTTCACATACTTTTTATTCCCACTGTACCTTCTGCAACCCTCATCCTCCAGATACAGCACCCTTTCTGCCAGTCACATTCTGTTAAATTAAAGATCCCCAAAGCACCCACATCCCTGGGTTGCTCCTCTTTTCAGTTCGCTGCAGCTAGCGACTGGAACGAGCTGCAAAAAACACTCAAAATGGACAGTTCTCTACATACAAAGACTCAATCATGGACACTCTTACTGACACTTGTGGCTGCTTCGTGTGATGTATTGTTGACGCTACCTTTTTCTCCTTCGTGCTTTTGTCTGTGCATAACAATGTTTGTACCATGTTTGTGCTGCTACCATGTTGTGTTGTTGTCATGTTGTGTTGCTACCATGTTGTGCTGCTGCCATGTTGTGTTGCTACCATGTTGTTTTGTTGTCTTAGGTGTCTCTTTATGTAGTATTGTGGTGTCTCTTTTGTCGTGATGTGTATTTTGTCCTACGTTTTTAATCCCCTGTCCCCACAGGAGGCCTTTTGCCTCTCGGTAGGTCAACATTATAAGAATTTGTTCTTAATTGATCTGACTTGTTAAATAAAGGAACAAAAATAAATTCATTGTAATGGATCACCAGAATTCATTCATTGTAAAGGATCACCAGAAACAGGGACAAAATAACCTATGAAAAGTAATCTACATTCATTGTAATGTGTGGATTCAAGTTTATTACCAGAACAATTTTACAGTATACAGAGATCCGCCAATTCCTCTATGTGTAATTCTATGACACCACAGTCTGGAAACTCTAACCATCGTGTGTGTATTTGTGCATAGACCTCGTCCACCTTAAGACTGCAGCTAGGATCATTAGGCATTTTGACAGCTCAGCTATGCCCTCCCCTAGCACCAATTTCTGGTTCTACCCCACTGCACTAAAACCCCCACCCCAATCGTCTGCACCACGCACGCACCCAGGCACACACCCACACACATACAGTACACACACACACACACACTTTACTCGAGACTGAAAGGAGTCTTGCTGGGCCCAACTGGCCATGTAAAGAGACTGTGGTTGGCCTGTCAGATCATCACTGGGGATCCCAGGAGTGAGCACTGCTGTCTCCTCGTTAGATAATCCCACACACACGCACACACATACACACACACACAGCACAGCGGGGAGCTGGGCACAGCTGATGGATAATGGATATCTTTGTTTACTTATCTGTTCCTAATGATCAGTTGATTAGCTGCCTGTAGGGCTGAAACAGGGTGGTGAACCATGGGAAAGGCATGTAAGGGGAACGCTGCAACTTCATGTTAGAAAAAATGATGGTACGTAATTGTCTCTAAATACGTTGGCTTGTGAGTTTTTCCACTCCTCCGTCAATATTTAGAAGTTTTCATACTTGATCATTTCAGTACAGTTGATTTCATAATAATAATAATAATAATACATGGGACTTATATAGCGCCTTTGACGGAACCAAAGTCACTTTACAATTTTAGAAATGAAAAGAAAAACAACAAAAAAACTGAGTCAAAACAAAACATCAGACTGAACAAAAACCTGAATAACGAAAGAGAGTTTTGGGAAAGAGTATGATGTATCAGTGTATGGGTATGGGGATTTGAATACGAACCTGGTTTAGGATAAGGAGTAGGATAAGGGTTTGGGTTAGATGTTGTCATTCACGATTATGTTACTTGTTTTTTTAAAACCTTATAAGAAGAAGGCCAACATTTAGTTATTTAGCCATTCAAAATCCCATTTAGGCCTATAGTAAAATCGTACAAATACAGTAACACAATGTGTGTGTCTGTAATGATTTGTTGGCGTTGGTAGGCCCAGGGGCCTCTTGTGGCCCCCAGTAGAAGGGCGCTTGGGGACATATCACATAAAGCTCATGAATATGAATGAAGAGGGAACTCTCTGGGGAGAGTCTGAGGATCTGATGACAGTGCAGGAAAATAACATAAATGGGGATATGACTTGTCAGTCCTGTCACAGTTATGATAAAGTAATGTGTGTTTGCGTGGGGGGTGGACATGTGTGTGTGCTTGCGTCGTGAATGTATGTGTGTGTGTGCGTGCAAGCAAGCAAGCTTGCATCATGTGCATATGTGTGTGTACGGGCGCGCGAGCGAGCTTGCATCATGTGCATGTGTGTGTGTGTGTGTGTGCACGTGCGTGCAAGCTTCCAACATGTGCATGTGTGCGTGTGCGTGTGCGTGTGCGTGTGTGTGTGTATCGCTATCACTCCATGCTGATCTATATGTGTGTGAATAATGCATTATTACTTATTCATTATACTTTCAGGGCTGTGTGTGTGTGTGTGTGTGTGTGTGTGTGTGTGTGTGTGTGTGTGTGTGTGTGTGTGTGTGTGTGTGTGTGTGTGTGTGTGTGTGTGTGTGTGTATAGAGGCCAGCTGCCTGGGTCTCTGGACACACACACACATTCTGCCATCCTCCCAAGAGAGGTGTGGGTGTATGTTCTCTTTTCATCATCAATCAACAAGGGCACACAGTTTAACCACGACAACGAGACAGCTATGAGAGAGCCACCCACCCCTCTCTTCAGGCTTCAAGTGGTGATAATTACTCAAACATGAAGATGTCAATCTCTTTAACCCTGCCTCCTCCTCACTCAGCCACACATGCATTCATTCATATTTTTGATTTCATATAGTGAGCACTGGGCTATTAATATGTTGTTTTTAATTGTATTTTATTTTTTTTCATTTCACCTTTATTTAACCAGGTAGGCTAGTTTCATTTGCAACTGCAACCTGGCCAAGATAAAGCAAAGCAGTTCGACACATACAACAACACAGAGTTACACATGGAATAAACAAAACATACAGTCAATAATACAGTAGAAAAAGTCTATATACAGTATGTGCAAATGAGGTAAAATGAGGGAGGTAAGGCAAATAAATAGGCCATGGTGGCGAAGTAATTACAATATAGCAATTGAACACTGGAATGGTAGATGTGCAAGTAGAGGTGCTGGGGTGCAACGGAGCATATGGGGCTTTGGTGACATAACGGATGGCACTGTGATAGACTGCGTCCAATTTGTTGAGTAGAGTGTAAATGACATCGCCGAAGTCGAGGATCAGTAGAATGGTCAGTTTTACGAGGGTATGTTTGGCAGCATGAGTGAAGGATGCTTTTTAGCGAAAAAGGAAGTCGATTCTAAATGTAATTTTGGATTGGAGATGCTTAATGTGAGTCTGGAAGGATAGTTTACAGTCTAACCAGACACCTAGGTATTTGTAGTTGTGTCTTGAAGATGGGTGAGATTAAGCTTTTAGAAAGGGCAGGACCTCATTTTGGTTTGAAATAACGCGGAGTTGCTTGCAATGTGACAGGTTTGTATTGGATCAACCCTTCTAGTGGATCCAATATCACTGAGCCTGACAGTGAGTTTGAACAATTTGGTCAGTTATATGAGTGAGTGTACTTTGGAAAACATCAACAACTAGACCAAATCCAGCCTCTCCATGTCCAGTCTCTACACACTCAGGCAGTACAACTGATGTACAATGCATAACACGATGGTTGTGATACAACCGATATGTGCTACAATGGAGATTTTGTCGGCACAAAAATGTTTACACAATACTTGTGTTATTATTTTTTTGTACTGAAAAACTCTCCGTTGTGTTCCAACAGTTGTGCCAAATGCATTCTACATCAGTTGTGCAACTTGAGTGTGTACGGGGCCTCATCATTCCGGTTTCACCTTTCCTTCCAGGCCTTCACAGGGCCCTTACTGACGTTTTCTGTTACCTGCCAGCATCCCCACGAGCTTGTTAGGGGTTCACCTTCGACACCTTCGTCAACGACCTCTGAAGCCTGACCCCCTGGGACTCTTAGCCTACTCTTAGCCTTCCATTGATTTCTGCTCTCTCTTACTAAAGAGAGAATGATGACAATAGACAGGACTTTCCTGGGGAATCAAAGTGATCCATAGGGAAGGATGAAGGATCTGAGGCAGGCTCACAGCAGGACAGAACCCTTCAGACTAGCAGGGATTCGGAGAGGGAGGATGAGGTAAGAAGAAAGAAAAAGAAGGAGATAATAGGTGATACTGTGTGACTTCAGGAGCCGTATGTATCAAGCGTGTCAGCCTGTCCATATACTTGCCTCCATTGTAATCTAGAAGGCAAAACTGATCCTAAATCAGCACTCCTACTCAGAGATGCTTGATATATATACAGTACAGCCTTAGATCTGATATTCTTGAAGTGACTGGGATAACTGGAGGAATATTCTGTATGGTGTACATTTTAGGACATCCCTACTCCTTATCATCGTCATAAGACCATCATCAGTGCAGTTTAGTTAAGATTCAGTATGTACAGCTGCACAGTATAAATGGGACAATATATTGCATGGACTCAGAGGCTCGCAGCAGAAACTAGAAACATGTGAATTGGCTGAGCGGAGTAGTCTTGGAACACAGAGCCGAATCCATGATATTGATCAGTGTGTTTCATATCGTTCCCTGCCATCCATCAACCCTATACGCAGTGGATAGGGCTAATTTATATCATCTGAAAGGTGTAATCAAAGATGAATGAACCACAGCATGATAGAAAATAAATGTGCACTGGGCCATAATTCAATTTTTTAACATTGTGAGTAATGGTCATGGAGGATATATTCAGCTAAGACTGAAACTTGTAGTACTGTACGGCATCCAAATTAGGAATGTCTGTCAACAGGGACTTTATAATATGGATGCCATAATACCCACTGGGAACAGACGTCAGTTCAACGTCTAGTTTTGATACAAATTTGGATGAGGTGCTTCTACACCTGCATTGCTTGGTGTTTGGGGTTTTAGGCTGGGTTTCTGTACAGCACTTTGAGATATCAGCTGATGTAAGAAGGGCTATATAAATAATTTTGATTTGATTTGATTTGTCAACTAATGTGAAATCAACAAAACATTTCACCATTTCATTGGCTTTAGGTTAAAATGTAGGTAAAAAAAAAGACGAAATTCCCTTAGGTTGATGACCTTTTTCAAATCCATCAGTTTTCCACATTGATTCAAAGTCATCACATTACATTTTTGTTGTTGAAATGAAGTGGAAACAACATTGATTCTACCAGTTTTTGCCCAGCGTGTAAAAATATGTTAGGGCATGTTGACACTGGTTGCCAAGTTATCATTGCACTCTGACCCCACAATCCTCCTCGCACACAGAGTAAGGAGCACTGCTATAAACGTCAACTGAGGTATTTATGGTCATGTAATACTCTTGACTGTGCCTAACGGGTTAAATACGACACTTAAGGGCTGCTAGAAGTGGCTGAAGTCATAAGGCAGGTTTCCACTGACCCAGGTGTATTCGCCAAAAAAACATGGCGACTTGTAATAGAAACGGCAGATATAGGATACATTTTCTAAAGATCAACAACATTTTTATCCGTTTGACGGGTGGATCTTTTGTCAAACTTTCTTTAAATTGAAAATTATGATGGAAACTGTTTTATTTGAATAAATGATGATTTCCAGGGCAGGTGATGTCAGCGCGTAACTTTAAAGCTCCACTCCACATTTAATTCTAAGTGCCTACTGCTTGCAAATGTCTTTTTTTTATCGACAATAAAAACAAGGCCTCTTTGCAGGACAAGGATGGTCCTGACTTTCAAGAATGCCAGAATTGCTACGCCTTGCTTTTCTGCTTGGCTGACAAGTTTCACCACGTTGGCACATGAGAATTATTAGAATATGGCAAATATTAGTAAATTATTGCATTCTATACGTGCTGGCTTTCGCGGGCTACCTGAGACAGTTCATTAATGCGCAATTTGGCTAAATGGCTAATGGAAACACTTCAACCACTACATTTTTATTCGACACTGTAGTTTTTTTTAATGTGTGACTTCATTACATCCAGCTGTTTTTATCGACACAAGATAGTTGAATGGAAATGCAACCTAGCAGGTAATTGTCACATCTATTTTCTATGCAAACTTTGTAAGTGTGACAAAAAAAAAATTCACTGGACATGTTCATGTGAAACGTAGCTATAGTCAAGAGAGGGAGTAGTCGTAGCCGTAAATATATGGTATATATATATAAATGTTTCCTTTTGAAAAGCCACTTAAGCGCTGCAGCCCTTTTAAATAAGGCCAGGGAATAATCTGTTTCCTCCGTCGCGGTAGATCCAGCGGGGATTTGCAGAAACATTCGACGGTGACACAGATCTACATAATCATTTTAAGTTTCTACCCGCTCCTTCCAATGATTCTCCTGCTGTCACTTTAGATACCGCTAAAACTGATTTGGGCTCTCTAATCTCCCGGTATTTCTTAGACTTTTCAAAATCTCTAATATCATAAGGAGATTATTTCATTTATAATTGATTGAGTGCATTTGCCGGAGTGCCACTTCAAAGTTGTGTGAATTAAAGATGTGTTTAAGAAGGAGCTGGGTGCCGGGCGCTGTGAGTCGGGGGTGGGGTGGCGAGGTGGGGGTGGGGGAGAAAGTAGGAGGCTTGTGTCTTCTTCGTTCTTGGCAGAGCGAGCTGGGAGCGTGAGCGAGAGGGAGCTGATCCACGCAGATTGTGGAAAATTGGCTCTAGCAAAGAAGTGGCTCGCCTGTAGAAGGAAGGCGTCGGGGGATGGCAGCCAATGGCAAGCGACCAGCCATGGTGACTGAGAATCTGTGTCTCTTATGGTAAGACTCTGCAGGGAGAAGTTTGCTTTAATTTAACCCTTCATCTTCCTTAGCTACATACTAGGTGACATTCTGACATTTCTGAGAGACTGGTGACAGGTCTTCTCTGGTAAAGCCTACCTGTAAGAGCCTCTTGCCATAGCAAGCCTTTGATAGCTCACCTACTTTTCACTGTCAAACCACACTGTACTGTCCTCAAGTGTAACAATGCTAAGTTTTCAGGAGCCTTATTTTTCTTAAGCTTTATTTTTGGATTTCCAGCACAGGGACCTGTAAATCTCCACAGGGCCAGGGTGGAAGATTTGGAGCCCAAAGATTCCTCTTTTCTTCCCCCTGCCTATCCCAATCCCAAACCCCAATCCCCACGACTCCCCTACTGGCTTGCCAATACCTCTCAACACCTAGCCCAGATTGGCCAACTTTTTGAGGGGTCTTCATTAACGCAAAGCAGGGAGGAGAGGAGATATCATGGAGGGTCTTTAGGGAAAATCCCCTCTGGCCCAGAATACGATATTTCCTATAATTGGAGAAGCTCAGGGCCTATTGGACTGCTTAGTTCTGGCTAAATGAGTCTTGACAGTGAGGAGGATACTCTCCCTTCTGTCCATGTACCGTACCCCCCTAGCCCCCCCCCTCCCCAGCCCAGTGCTATACACCCCACCAGCCCCCTGAAAACCTTCCTCAGAAGCATTACCTCCCCCTCCAACCCCTCTCCCCCCTCCAGGCCACAGCCCAACAGGATCATAATCCCTTTAACGCTCCGCCTTATTAACCACTCATCTAAATGACATGAAAGCAGCAAGAGACTGGCTGGAACTAGAGCTGCTGGAGAGAGAGAAAAAAGTAAATTATTTCCCCCCTTTCCCTTCGAATAAAGTCCCTCGCCCCTTTCACCATACAGTACTTTGTATTTCACATTTGATTATGTGACAAGTGTATCTAAGTCTGCTAGGGGCTCAAGTGGAATGTATTTGAGAGCCCATCAGGCAGACTACAGAGGCGAAGGAATTTAAAAAAGGGGGGTCCAATGTCCCCCCTCCCACCACACACACTCAGTCACACACACACACACACACACACACACACACACACACACACACACACACACACACACACACACACACCACTAAATTGAATTCTAATTAAGACAGTTCCACAGAGAATGAATGGCTGGACGATCTATTTGGCTTTTTTCTTTCAATTGAAGAATTTCTGAATTATTGACCACTCCCTCTCTCCTCCCTTCCCCGTTTGAATCCATTCATTAAGTCCTAATCTAAAATAATATCTACATTTCCATTTACCCCACACACCTTTCACGTTTCCCTGTGCCCCTCATCTCAGCCCCCTCTTTTTAGAGCCAAGTGAACCTTCATTGCCATGGTACCGGTACCTGTAAATACATTTTCCATTGGACCATTTAACCCAGTTTCTGCTCCTGCTTTAGAGGGTGACAAAGGTTTCCTCCCTGGACTTGTTCTCTGAGGAGGTGCAACACAGTTGACACGGTTGACACAAAATGGCCGCTTGGCATCCACTGGGAGCTGTCCAACACACAGCGCACCACGGAAGCTGTCCGTCAGGTCTCTGGCCAAGTGTTAAACAAGTGTGAAGGAGCAACATTTGAACCTCATGTACTACACAGTTGTAAAACTGGACACCGGTCTGAGAATTTCATTACATTCTGTTTGCTGTGGACTAAAACTAAGTATATTTGACAATTTCTCAGGGAACTCAGTGTTCTGCTCCTAACAAAACAATTAAATGAACTTCACCACCAATAAATCTTGCATAATTTTTACACTGAATCAATCACATCACATGAAAAATGAATCCATTTAAAAATATATTTTAAATTAGATAAGACTTTAAGCAATCAGCGCCATTCATTGTGTTCTTGTTTATCAGATTATAAGATTTATATGAGACAATATAATTGCCCATTCCCAGTTAATCTCTTCTATAAAGAGAGAGCGAAAGAGAGAGAGAAAGTGCTCTTCTCTGGTCCACGCCAGCCATGTCAGCTCAGCCTGTGAAATAGTTCTCACTCAGATGCCAGGCTACATCCCAAATAGCACCCTATTCCTTACTTAGTGTAATACTTTTGACCAGAGATCAAACACTACACCTCCGAGATCCAAATCGTTATAGGGAATAGAGTGTCATTTGGGACGCAGTCCAGCAACACCCCCACCAACGTCTAGTGTTTGATCTCTGAGCCACCTACTTGACATCCTAAACGATACCCTGCTGGCGCTCCGTTGATCTTTCCCTCTCGGAGGTGAGATGTTAATTCCAAGGTCCTGACTCGATGTGGTCAGTAAAGACGGACCCAATGACCACCTATTGAGTGAGTTCGATCATGCGAGTTCTGGACACAATTAGAGCATATCGAATCTAAGTAATGCAGAGAACATTGCACTAGCCCAGGAAATACTAATGGACATTTAATAAAATATATTAAACGTGTATTATTTTTACGAGGTTTAAATCATTTTCAAAGTATTAGAAGAGCCATCTTTCACCTCTTCGGTCAGAGTAAATTTGTTTTGGTTTTTGAATTCCTCATATACTTCCTGCCTTTGCTAAGCCAGTGGGTGGACTGTATTATCGCGGCCGTGCTAGAATGTCTCACCCCCATTACAGATGCCTCCACTGGGCCTTCAGACTAGAATACGATCAGCTCCTTACTGACCCACACTCAACACACTCACATGCACTCTCATCACTTTCACTGTCATTTATATGCAAATATTAGCCAAGAGAGCAGTTCAGGCTAGCTAGAATGTCATCAGTTGCTCTGTTGTTTGTGTGACAGGTGCAAACATACGATGCGATATACAATATTTGATATTTTGCGATAATAGATACAATACACGATACAATATGATGTAATACGATACTTTATTATCCATTTCCTTGGACAAGCCATGGACAGCGATTCTGTAAAATCAACACAAATAAAACATTTAAAAATAACACTTTTCGGAGAGAGTGATGAATTAATCTTGATCACAAAAAGCTACTTTGCCCCTTTTTTAGCTGTATGTAAAAAACAAACATAGTTAAAATTTGTCACATTTGTATTGTGACTGAAATCCACTAGGCGACACAATTAGCACGGTAGCATTCTTCTGACAGGATTGAAACAAATTGCTTCTACAAGAGTCTACACGCATGAAATACAGCTCGGCTCTGTTTTCGGGGGCTGTAGAGATTGTGTTCAAAATTGTGTTCCGACTCCCGATCGCCTCTCCTTTCCTGCTCTTTACTCTCTTTCTTCACTCTCTCTGCTCCACGTCCAGGGCTTTGTAAGGGTCTGTTTGGTTTGCCCACATTTTGTTTTCTTGTTGCTCTTCGACGCTGGCTAAGTCCTTTTCAGGGAGGTTTATAAGCAGGGGCCTGACTTGTGGAGAGAAACCCTTGACTGTGTTTGCTTCGGGAATAGTTTTCTGACAGGGTGCTAAAGGAGCATGTCAGGGCACTTCTCCCAATGTGTTTGGGTAAAGAGGGTCCGCTACCTCTTTGCCACTGAGGAATCCGCCTCGCCGGTAATCTGTCACACCTCCCTCCAAATAAAAGCAGCTCAGAGATTTCTCGCACGAGTCTGTCGGTGTGAATATTTACCCTGGCCCCTTGGGTCCAGGGAGAGAGTGAAAAAGAAAGAGAGGAAGAGAAAGTCATCTTCTTTCTTGACACGGCGCAAGTCCTCTTTGTGTCCTCGGCCTGCGGCATTTTGTGGCCAGAGTCTAACCAAGACATGAGGAGGAATGACGTGGGTGATGAATGCTCTTTTCCTCTTCTCCCTTCTCACTCTCGACGACGTCGCAGAAACCCCCGACAAGGGGTATGCTTAAGCTGTTATGTACTGATCAATTAAAGAAATGATCCCTGTTTTAAACCAAATGTATAGGCCAAGAGGGATGCAGGAGATCTCTGAACTGATATGTGCAAGGCTACCACCTGCCTGTCTGTCTGTCTCTCCCGCTGTATCTCAGGCCCTTAGCCCAGTGGACACGTGCAGTACGGGGTGAAATAGGGGGGATGCGGTAGGGGGGCATAGTATCGGCGGCGAGGCTGGAGTGTGGAGCAGAGGGAGGGGAGTTGGGATTTAGCGCGGCCTGTCGGAGGGCTAATTCCTATGCTGGCGTTGGGAGCGTCTCAGCTTCTCCGCTGTGGCTCAGATATTCAGATTTGGGGCTGGGCTGCCATGTGGGCTGGGAGATACTCCACAGCCGGCTCCTCCCTCCTTCCTTCCCTCCCTCCCTCGCACCCAAGCTCCAAGCTCTATTCAGGGTTCGTCGAAGAGCCTTGGGATGGCGTTAAAAAAGGAGATTAAGTTTCCTCCCGAGCGCAAAGCTTCTTAAGGGGGTATCTCTGTGCCTCTCAACCGCCTGGTCAGTGAGGGAGGTTCGGGGGGGGGGGGGGGGGGGGGGGGGCTCGCTGTGAACTCCCCTGAGACAGTGGGGGTGCAACGGAGGGGTGTGGGGGCTTGGGGGGGGGGGGTTGACCTGACTCCTACCCCGTGATCGACTCCTCCTCGGTCATCCTGGGCAGCTCAAACACACTGATATCCACTTGGATTTGCTTCTCAAGCTGGAGTCTGGAAGGCTTATGGTGGCATATGAATGGATCCCTTGATACTGTAGGAGATGCAAATGCATGGATTTCCTTGAGGAGAAGTTGAGAGAGAGTAGTATTATAGTGTATCGTGACTTTGTGCTGTTGGTAAATATTGATAGACTCATGCACAGAGATGTTGTGTGTGTATGTGTGCATTCGGGTATGGATTTGCAAGTGTGAGCCAGATTGTGATAGGTGAGTCGTGATATGTGTGTGTGATATTTCAAAGTGACGCTCACACGCTGTGAGTGTCTTCCTGATACGATCTGGTAACTCTCATCTGAGTGCGAAAACATCATACATCGCACACACTCCTTACCAAATGCTGTTCGCTATGTTCAGTTGTGAGCTTGGAGATGGGCGTTGGGCCTTCTACATTAGGTCTAGCTCTGGACCCAAATCATTGCTTTACCTTTACATCAGCAGATACAGTAAGACCATGAGAATGAGGCAGTGAGTGATATGGATTAAGCCGTACAGCATTTGCACTCACCAGGCTTTTACAGTCCAACTCTGAGATTTGATAATTAGGTGACTATTCAAAACAGATTTATATCCATCGCCCACCCACACCAAAGATTCTGTCCATAGAGCTGATATCTGCACTTCAAATGGTTCTGAGGATCTCTTTTGAATCTGAGAAAACCTTACGCATTCCTTTAGTTGATTAGCAATAGTGATGACTGAGGTTGAATGAGAGAGAGAACTCTAATCACCTCCTCAGCTTTGTGCCTGTAGGACTGAAAATGCCTTATCTGGCCCTATTCAGAATCAGAGCCTGGCTCCTCTCTCTCTTTCCCTCTCGCTCTCTCTCTCTTTCCCAGGAGAGGACGAGGATAACTGCTGGTGCTGTGGGATTGTCAGGCCCTGCCAGACCCTGCCAACAGCCCTTAATTCCACATTAATGCAGTCTAAATGAAGTGTCAGTGGAAGATGGATCTGTGGAGGGCAGTGGCTTGATGAGGGCTGTCTGCAGAGTGGGTGGACCCGCCTGGGTGGACACCTGGTTACTCACCGCGGGCTCCACAATGCCCCCAAGGGCCCCCTACATCTAGAGGGTCTGAACGGCAGGCTGGGGAGCAACCTGTCACACTGCTTGGGTGTGTGTGGGGTGGGGGGCGTGCATGTGTGTGCAAATGTGTGTGTAAGTGCATGTGTGCGTGTCTGTGTACAGTATGTGTGTGTGCACGTGTGTGTCTGCCCCTATCCACAACCAATTAATAAAAAGTACACTAAAGGTTTCACTAATTTATAGAGCCCTAAACACCCTTTTCAGAAAAGCGTAAACATTATGCATGCTGAAAGGGGGATGGAGAAATCCTGTCTCTTTCATTCTGACAAATCTCATAATATTTGCCAGACTTCTTTTGATGAAGGTACGTTTTAGTGTTGTCTGTCAGTAAGTAGCACTGCGAGGACAATACTGCCAGTGGGAGACTCTTACAGGCCGCTTAAATACAACCATCCCTCCTACTGTACTGTACATATCTACAGTAAAACCCCATTTTACTCCATTACATTTTCAAACGGAAAAATCCTTTTCACTCCTTGTAAGTATAAACTCACCGTGCATTGAGTATTATTCAAAATGTAAAGCCTGAGTATGACGTTGCTGTATGGTGGTTATAAAAACCAACTTGGCAGGTCGGTGTATCTGCATGTGTGTGTGTTGTATGACCTACATATGTTTAAACATGTACATATTTTCACCCTTTATTTGACCGGGTAAGTTGACCGAGAACATATTCTCATTTACAGCAACGACCTGGGGAATAGTTACAGGGGAGTGGAGGGGGACGAATGAGCCAATTGGACGCACGCATCACGCAAAACGTTACTTCTAAATGTCAACCATGTATTAAGAGAGCAGGTTTGATACGTTTATGTCATTACGCCTACATCAGAGGTACACAACCTTTGTATCTCCCTGGCACTAAATAGATCAATTGGTGACTGACCGTAGATTTCCCACGCTTCACCTTCCAGGCGGCAGGTATCCTAGCGGTTAGAGAGGCGAGCTAACAAACCGGAGGGTTGACAATTCGAATCCCGGGTCCGACTGTACAAATTTGGTGGGAAGTGAGCTGGCAACCTGGGTTTTTTGTTTGTGTCAAATCCTAGATGCCGTTGCCTGCCGTGGCCACCCGTGACAACAGCTCCCAGGGCGCCCAGTGTGGTATCCCCCCGCACCTCTCCAAAAACCTGTATATGTATGCGTTTGTTTCGGAGGGGTTTATAAGTGGAAGTGAAATTGCAGTTGGACCTTGTTAGCATTTGACCAATAAAGTGATCTTAATCTAATTTATTCAGTCTTTGATTACATAAAACGCAAGGATGGAACCAGCATTGACTGCAGTCCTTGAGAACTAGCATTGTGCTCTTGTGGTTTTACAGCTTTCAATGGCAATATATGTTGCACTTCATGTGTAAATAATACACTTTAGTCTTGAGAGTTAATAGAGAACTTTTAAATAAGAAAATAAATCACATCCATGAGTGGGGAAACACTTTAAGGTTCCATTTGATGTTTAAATCACTTCCTCTCAAGATGAATATTTAACCATGTGACCTAAAGTTTTGGACACGCTTCCAGAACATCAAATGATGGTTGGTTGGTCTACTGTAGCTAATATGACCCCTTTAAAAAATAATTCAATTTCGGGTATGTGGTGGCAGAGTCTGATATTTAATGCTGCCAGAGTGTATCTGTGCATGCGTGCGTGCGTACGTGCGTGCGTTCAAGTGTGTGTGTGTGTGTGTATGATTACACATTGGCCCCTTGATGGGCGTCCCAGGGTGACCTACAAGACAGCAGTGTGTGTGGCGGGTTGTGTTTGATTAAGTCTAATACCAGGGCTTTTGGCACATGCAGTCAGGTTAATGAAACTCAGTCAGAAGGGAGCGTCCCCTGATTTCCACCCCGCCACGAAGCTGCAGGTGACGGGATGAGGTTCAGCAGCTTCCCCCGTCCCTCCACCAACCCCCCTCTCCACTTCCCACCTATGGGACAGTGTGATACCCTTTCTAGGTTTCAAGCTGTTCATATACGACTTCTCTCCTCCACCTCCCAATGATTACAGTTCTACAATTTTTGTGTTGTTTTAATTGTTTTAAAGGGCCCCTGTGGTAGAAAATGACAACATTTAGGGCTGGAGTCAATCCGTTTCACGGAAGTATTGGAAAAGTATCGAGGCAAAAATGTAAAGGTCATTTCCGATTGAGCCGACATAGTTTATCGTGAATGCAGTCCCAGGAACATGAGAATCTTCTGCGAAACGATCTTCCGCCATACGGATTGAATTTAGCCCTTAGCTATATTAATAGCATCCTAATACTTAAACATAGGAATATAGCTTCAGCATTTCCCCCCCAAAGATTGTGGCTAAATCTTTCTTTCTGAGATTGAAACGGTAATTAAGAAATAAAATCCTATTATGAACTTGCTCAAGGCAGTCCATAGAGTATTGACATGAGAGATAATTGTGTAAATACTGTGAGGAATAATGTATTAAATAATATCTAAATACTTGAATTTGTGAATTATTAATGGCATTCTGGTAAATTGCATTCCATCTAGTTAGCATTGGCCACTAAATCATACTGTTACTGTAGCCACATGAAACAACAAACTCAACCATTCTCCCCGTTCACCACATATTTCATCCTGTCATCTCCGAGATAGACTTTCCACTCCACAATCCTGTCACCACCGAGATGGATTTTCCACTATGAAAAGAACAGAAAAACAAGTCCACTTCACTGTATGTTCACAAAGTACAGTAGCCTATAGCAAGCCAACATAATAGAGCTCTCATAGCAGCGATCGTTCATGTTGGCCAAGATTTAGAGATTTTATACAGATTGGTTTAAACACGGAAATTGATGCGATTTCATATGAAAGTATCTTCTTACACTACTTATCTATACAGATGTAGGATTTTAATTTGAGCTAGTTTGCTACAGCAGGAAAATAGTCCTGCAGCAACAGGAAATGTGAATTATTATGTGGATTATAATAAAGGGGCATCTTTGTAGGGGTTGATACATTTTTTTTAAGAGAAAAGTCAAAATTACCAACTTGTGAAGCCTTTTTAAACCTCAAATATACTACATGCTTTACATTTCCTGCATTGCAGGAAAGTTCTTCTGCAACAGGGTGATCAAATTAAGATCTTACTTCTCAGTGGTGTAAAGTACTTAAGTAAAAATGATTTAAAGTACTACTTAAGTCGTTTTTGGGGGTATCTGTACATTAGTTTACTATCTACATTTTTGACAACTCTCACTTTTACTTCACTATATTTGGGCTCCCGAGTGGTGCAGCGGTTTAAGGCACTGCATCTCAGCGCAAGAGGCGTCACTACAGTCCCTGGTTTGAATCCAGGCTGTATCACATCCGGCCATGATTGGGAGCCCCATAGGGCGGCGCGCAATTGGCCCAGCATCGTCTGGGTTTGGCCGGGGTAGGCCGTCATTGTAAATAGGCATTTGCTCTTAACTGACTTGCCTAGTTAAAAAAATGCAATAAAGAAAATTATATACTTTTTACTCCTTACATTTTCCCTAAAAGTACTCATAACATTTTGAATGCTTAACAGGACAGGAAAATTGTCTAATTCACACACTTATCAAGAGAACATACATGGTCATCCCTACAGCCTCTGAGTGTTGGAGCGTGCTGGCTATCCGTAAAAAATATTTTTTTTAAATGGTGCCGTCTCATTTGCTTAATATAAGGAATTTGAAATGGTTTATACTTTTACTTTTACTTTTGATACTTAAGTATATTTTTGCAATTACATTTTTTTCAAATAGTATTTTACTGGGTGATTTTCACTTTTACGTGAGTCATTTTCTGTTAAGGTATCTTTACTTTTACTCAGATATGATAATTGGGTACTTTTTTCCCCCACTGTTACTTCTGTAGCTCAGAGAGCTCAGAGGAGATGTTTATTAACAACTTTTTTCATCATTGGACAGTTAAAAATCCCCAGAATTAGTAATACTCCACAATATGGTCTGATCATTTTGATATTACAATTTTTGGGGAGGGAAAAGGGTTATCAAGACACTCAACTCCCCCATAACCACCATTTGTCTGTTTGCTCTCTCTCTCAAGTGACATAGATGTAGGGCACACAGTAGAAAGAGGAACACAATTGTGTGGCATCCTGTCTCTTTAAGAGGGCCACCCTTCTAATCTGCCCCTATCCACTTGGGCCTCGGATTTTAAAATTCCCAGCAATCTGGAATTCTCAAATCCGTCTTGATTTTGAGGGAGTGTGTACGTGTGTTTGTGAGAAAGGAGCGAGGGGAGGCGCGGGACTGGCAAGGGTTAGTATTGGGGGGTTGCGGTTTGTTTGTGCTGTCCTTTAGAAAAAGAGCTTACGGGTTCAGCAGAAGAAACGCGGGGAGCTAATGTGAAGATTTAGGACTTTCTCGAAGACTTGGCCTCGTCTAAGCTCTGTTTGCTTGAGCCGTTTGTGGGGTCCTGCTCACACTAAACCCAGATTAATATTCCCCTCATATCCAACCAGCCCAGACATCAACTCCCCGGCCTCCCCTCGCCTCACGCCCCCATCCGCCTCCCTCTCCCCTACCTCTCCTGGCCATGATCGTTTCCCTCCTTCCCTAATCCACGTCCGCTCTCTCTCATTTCGCCCTTTATCTCGCTCTCGGTAAGCACCTTTCTCATGGCTTCTTTCCGTTAAGGGGAGGCAGCGAGAGGAGCGTAAATATATATATTTTTCTCTACCCTCCTCATAGCTCAGTATTACTGACCTCCATAGAGTGTTATTATCAAAGAGGGAGTGCTAAGCTTTGGGATTGCTTTTAGTGATGTTCAACCAGGAGAGGGGAAAAGTCTTCCTTTACGTGCTCTGTGTTGGTTTACATGCCACTCAAGCCTCATTTAACAATGGGTATTTAGGCTGTCTGCACATTAAGGGGTATATTTGATCCACATAAGGTTGTTTTTTCTCCTTCAAGAAGTGATGAAACATACTATGCATCAACCATGTGAGTGAGATGCTTCTGGCCATGTATCGAATCAAAATGTGAGAGTTTGTCATCTTTCGGCTGGCTTTGAAACTAGAGGCAATCTACATACTGTCATAATTGGTTAAGGTTTTGTCTAGATTGTCTTTGCTTTATTATTGATACGTTTGTTTATTTGTAATTTGGCTTATTTGACTATTGTTTTATAGTTAACTTGGGTTAGTTTAGTTCAGATTGCCAAGTTTTTGTTTGAGAGGGATGTTTTGGTTTGGCCAATATTGTTGGAGAGAACGTTGAGATCCATGTGTTCTTTTGGTTCAGTTAGTTTGGTAGCTAAATTTGGTTAGCACTACATTCCCCTTTAGATGACCAAACATTCCCTGTCCATAACAACCTAGCTTTTCAACTCCCCTGATGCCATCCTATCATCAGGACAGAAGGATGCTCTACTTCCTATATCAGATATAATTGTGGTACTTCACTACATTTTAGACTCTACCCACTGGGCACACACTGGTTGAATCAACATTGTTTCAACGTAATTTGCTAACGTATTTTGATGTGGAATCAAAGTAAGAAAATACATTGGATTTGAAAAAAATCTTCAACCAGTACTGTTTTCATCTCATTTCAACCAGGTTTGTAAACATTGAAATTAAGGTAAAACCTAAACTTAAATAGATTGATTTAACCTGACTAACATGTTGTTACATCAGTCTAATTTCAACATAATCTTCAGAAATATGTATACGCTGAAATGTGTGTATTGTGTTGAAAATTCCACAAAGAAACCAGCGGAGGCTCCTCAGAGGAGGAAGGGGATGACTATCCTCCTCAGTGAATTTCAGAAAAAACAAATAGTGAATCATTAACAAAGTTATCCTTTTTAGATAAAACCATAGCAGGCTTGTGGTTCTCATCCGCTTCCATACACACAGCAATTATGACCACTTCCGTAGGACGTCCTCCAACATATCAGAGTTCTTGCAGCAGAGGGATCCTATGTTACCTAGCTGACTATGGCTGTCCAACACTGGAACTCTTTCAAGTCAAGTTAAGCTTTTGGTTTTATTAATTTGTTGCCACCGGGGCCCACCAGTGTAATTGCTAAACTGCTTGCTAACTTGACACTGTACTCTATGATTGTTCTACTAGCTATGTTGACTTGACGTTAGCTAATGTGGTGATAACGATGTAGGCTGTGTGTAGCAGTTAGCGGTTATGATATCAAGGTTTGGCTTGGAAAGGATTTTTTTGCCTGGTCACAGACAGCTGATGTGTTGTGCACAAGTGAAGGGGAAAGGTGAGAGGAGGAGAGCGCGTAGATGCGAGAATGAATTATCCAACTATCGAAAGGATCATGCTGTTTGTATGTGGCTGCTATGAAAGTGAACTGTGTTTATCTGTGATCAGGGGTGTATTCATTCTGCTGATTCTGTTGAAAAACTTTTCTTTAACAGAAGCAAAAGGAACAAAACGGGTATAACCATACTTGAATTTGTCCAACAGAAACTCTCGTTTGCAAATGATTATACCCTAGATCAGCTAAATGCAGGCAAGACTGTGCAAGGCGGTATTGAATGTGTCAATGTCTGTCATCTTGAATACTCAAATTTCTCTCGACCTGTGCACCTAAGTTGTAAACTTGAATTCATAGTCTAGGTTGTAGCAACCTCATGATGCGTATAGGAACAATTTTAGTATCATGTAATAGTGTAAACCTATTGATGTTAGATTGAGCTGGGTGAATGGAAAATGAATGACTGTCATCTAATATGCTGTAATAGAAATAAGGCCATGCTCATAAAAATAATGATCGTCCTCCCTCATTTTAAACGTCACCGACCCCTACTGGTAGAATTTCATGCTTCAGTCCATAGCTAGAGGACTCCTGATATCGCCAGTAGTGTATGTATACTTTTATTGTCTTTATCTGTTGTGGTCTAGTACTGTCTTTTTGCTAGCTAGTGTGAACTGCTAGTGTGAGCTGTTGACTGCTCATCATTTGCAGATAGTTGTTGACACCTCAACCAGGATCAAAGATCAGGGCAATTTGTGACTTGTTTTGGTAATCAGTGGCTGCATTAGAGGAGAAATGGTTTCACCTCTCCTAGGCAATCAGCAATTAGTACAGGGAGGAAGGCTCCACACCACTCTCTCATTTGAGTATCTTACCTAGTTATTTACAGATTATCTAATGTTGCTCTTTTGTAGCTTTGTCAACTATGTGTGTATTTTCTATACCTGTTCTCACCTCTCCCTGTAGGTTTTACAGACGCTCCCCACCCCTTGGCTGCAACCCTTCTAATTTAGTGTACCCTGCGCGCACAACCCATGTGGTATTCCGGGTCTCTGGCAGCGTTTGGAACTGCCGAACTGCGGTCAAGAACACCGAGTTCATCTCAGCCTATGCTGCCCTTCAGTCCCTTGACTTTTTGGCCCTGACGGAGACATGGATCACCCCAGCGAACACTGCTACTCCAGCTGCTCTTTCTTCATCGAACTATATTTTCTCTCAAAGTCCGAGAGCATCTGGTCATGGTGGTGGTGGCACAGGTCTACTAATTTCTCCTAAGTGGAAATGTTGTCTTTTCTCCCTCTCTCACCTGTCCATCTCCTCAATTGAATTCCATGCTGTCACTGTCACTTGTCCACTCAAGCTTAACAATATTTTCATATATCGCACAGCAGGTGCCATTGGAGAGTTCCACAATGAGCTTGAGACCTTGATAAGCTCTTTTCCTGACGATGGCTCACCGCTCTTCATACTTGGCGACTTCAACCTCCCAACGTCTGCCTTTGATGCATTTCTTACCAACTCTCTCTTTCCCCTCCTTTCCTTTTTTTAACCTCACCCTTTCCCAATCCCCTCCAACTCACAAGGCAGGCAATACACTTGACCTCATCTTTACTAGAGGCTGCTCGTCTACTAGTCTTACTGCAACCCCCCTCCAGGTCTCTGATCACTACTTTGTTTCCTTTTCTGGCTCCCTTTCCTCCACCCTAACCACTCAGCCCCTACCGAGATGGTCATGTGCCGTCGCAATCTTTACTCTCTCTCTCCCACTACTTCCTTCTCTTCTATCCTACCATCTCTCCCTTCTGCTAAATCCTTCTGTCTCCTGATTCTGCCTCTTCGACCCTACTCTCCTCCCTTTCTGCGTCCTATGACTCGCACTGTCCCCTTTCCTCCCGGGTCGGCTCTCCCCTCCTGCTCCATGGCTGAGAGACTCATTGCGAGCTTACAGAACAAGGGCTGCGGGCAGTTGAGTGAAAATTAAGGAAAACTAAACTTCCGGAGGACCAATCATCCTTTCACTCCCTCCTCTCTTCTCTTCCACTGTATCCGTTGCTAAAGCCACTTTCTACCACTCTGAATTTCAAGCTTCTGCTTCTAACCCTAGGAAACCCTCCCCTTCCTCCTCCTTCTCTACGGACAACTTTGTCAACCACTTTGAAAAAAAGGTTGACGACATCCGCTACTCATTCACTTAGCCTATGGAGTCCATTGGTCTCACTCCCACAGAACTACCCTATGCCTTGACCTCTTTCTCCCCGTTCTCTCCAGATGACATCCTGCGACTAGTGAGGTCTGGCCGCCCAACAACCTGCCCGCTCGACCCCATCCCCTCCTCCCTTCTCCAGACCATATCTGGAGACCTTCTTCCTTCCCTCACTTCCATCATCAACTCATCCTGACCACTGGCTGCATCCCCTCTGACTTCAAAATGGCCCAAGTTGCTCCCCTTCTCAAGAAACCAACACTTGACTCATTCAAACTATACACCTGCATCCCTTCTTTTCTTTCCAAAACATTTGAGCATCGATGTCTTTGATCAACTTTCTCATTACCTCTCTCAGAATTATCTTCTTGACCCTAACCAGTCAAACTTCAAGACGGGTCAATCAACCGGGACTGCTCTTCTGTGTCAGAGGCTCTCCGCACTACCAAAGCTGACTCCCTCTCTTCTGTTCTCATCCTCCTAGATCTGTCTGCTGCACTCCGTGAACCATCAGATCCTCTCCACCCTCTCAGGGCGGTGTCAGAGGCTATGCACACTCTTGGATTGCATCCTACCTGGCAAGCCACTCCTACCAGGTGACATGGAGAGGATCTGTGTCTGCACCACGCACCCTCACTACTGGTGTCCCCCAGGGCTCGGTTCTAGGTCCTCTCCTCTTCTCTCAACTACTTTTCTCCTTCTGACACTCAGGTGGCGTCACGCATCTCTGCGTGCCTGTCGGATATCTCAACTTGGATGTCGGCCCACCACCTCAAGCTCAACCTCGAGAGACGGAACTGCTCTTCCTCCCGGGGTAGGCCTGCCCGCTCAAAGACCTCTCCATTACGGTTAAACCCTGTCATTCTTTGCAAACATCAATGCAGTGATCCCCTCCTGCAGGTTTATGCTCTGCAACATCCGTAAAGTATGACTCTACCTCACACAGAAAGTGGCGCAGGTCCTAATCCAGACGCTTGTTCTCTTCCGTCTGGACTACTGCAACTTGCTGTTGGCTGGGCTCCCCATCAAACCCCTGCAACTTACCCAGAATGCCTCAGCCCCACACCCAAACCCAAGCACTACATTCTGCCACTTCAGGTCTCTTGGCCCTCCGACTTCTGTGTGAGGGCAGCTCCCGCGCAGCCCAGTCCAAGCTCTGTCCTGGAACCCTAATTGTGGAACCAGCATCCCCCTGAAGCTAGGACAGCAGAGTCCCTGCACATCTTCCGAAAACATCTGAAACCCTACCTCTTCAAACAGTATCTTAAATAATCCTCCTCCTCACCTCGACCCCCCCCAATTAAAAAAAAATATATATATTTTTTTTTAACACTTAACTAGCTCTGACTCTACTGATAGCTACATTATTGAGGAAATATGTATTTTCTATGTCTGTGATATGTGGTTGTCCCATCTATCTTAAGATGAATGCACAAACGGTATGTCGCTCTGGATAAGAGCATCTGCTAAATGACAAAAATGTAGGAACATTACATCTTTTTCATCCCTTATTCATTATACACTGAGTGTACAAAACATTAGGAACACCTTCATTATATTGAGTTGCACCCCCTTTTGCCCTCAGAACAGCCTCAGTTCATTGGGGCATGGACTCTACAAGGTGTCGAAAGCGTTCCACAGGGATGCTGGCCCATGTTGACTCCAATGTTTCCCACAGTTGTGTCAAGTTGGCTGGATGTCCTTTGGGTGTTGGACCATTCTTGATACTCACAGGAAACTGTTGAGTGTGAAAAACCCAGCAGCGCTGCAGTTCTTGACACAAACCGGTGCGCCTGGCACCTACTACCATACCCCATTCAAAGGCACTTCAATCTTTTGTCTTGCCCATTCACCCTCAAATGGCACACATACACAATCCATGTCTCAATTGTCTCAAGGCTTAAATCCTTCTTTGACCTGTCTCCTCCCCTCCATCTATACTGATTGAATTGAATGTAATAACAAGTGCTTTCACCCGGATTCACCTGGTCAGTTTATGTTGATACAATGACGTTGATTCAAACATACCATTTTACTATCAACATAACAAGGCCAAATAAAATCTAATCAAATTAAAAAAGACAATTTCAACCAGGATGAAAAATATTTGTTACATTTCTGTGGAGTTTTCAACGCAATTTCAATGTGTACATTGTTCTGTTGATTCTTTTGGAGTTAGATTAACTACACGTTTTACCTTGATTTCTATTTTACACTGGTTGAAATAAGATGAGAACAGTACTGGTTGTTTTTACAAAATGTTATTCCACGTCACAATACATTGAAAAGGACATTAAAACAACGTTGATTCAACCAGTGTGTGCCCAGTGGGTATTTTGCAACTTAGAGCCATCTTACTGTTCCATAAATGAAACAATAGTCATTCTAATATACGTTAGTGCTTAAACGTAATCACCCAGATCAACAGAATGTGGCACCACTTTGAAAGATTATACTTATTAAAAAGAAGAAAAACTTGATGAATCTTGATGAAATGAAGAATGTGGTACCCAAACAAAGTCCGTGCCTCCATATTCCACCCGGTCTCTATACAACTCCCCCTAAACTGTTCACAGTAAAGCAGCACAAGCAGACAAAACAGCCTGAGAATCCGCTGCATGCGCCGAACCACTTTACTGCATTCAGCTGCACTTTACTGCAGCCGCTACAGCCTCTCAACAGATTGTCACCTAAAGCCTTTTCTTTTGCCCTCTTTTTTCTCTCTCTCTCCCTTGTTCTTTTTCTTCCTTTCTGGATCAAGCCTCTGGGAGGAGAATGAGACACAATTGGAGCCAAGAGAAAGAAGAGAGGGAAAGAAGGATGAGTTGAGCGTGCTAAAGAGGCAGCCTAAACCCATTACCTAAGTGTCTTTTATCTTCCCATATGCTTTTGTTGTTTAATCAGCTTTGTATCTCTTCAAATCCTGGATTGAGATAACAAACAAATGGATGAGCCCAGCAACGTGCCGAGGGAAAAAGCCTATTCCCTGGCACACAGAGGGAGAGAGAGCGAGAGAGGCACAGCGCTGCATAGTGGTCAGAGTGGAAAATACTACTGGACTGGTTCTTCGGCCTGGTTGACCCTCCCTGGACCGGTCCAAACCACTACTTCCGCCTACCTCACTTCCTATTTCCTTCATTTTACTTCCTTGTGGTTACAACAGGAAAGTGAGTGACTGGTGTATCTAGTAGAGAAGTAGAGGGGAGGGGAGCGGGGGGGGGGGGGGGGTAAAGCCACAGCTCACAGATTTGCACTCTCTCTCTTCATCCATGATTCCTTTGGCTTTTTCTCCGTGCGAAAAGGAGGATTGTAGATTACGGCTGGCATTCCAAGCCAGTGAGAGCTGAGGACTGGGAATCACTGTGCAAAGAGAGGACTTTAAAAGAGGAATGTTCTAACAATAGAGGTCAGCCTCATCTGATTCATTATTGAGACTCTGGATGAGGTTTGTGTCTTTGATGCTGAGGGCCCAAAAATAGAAATCTTAGACCAGGATTCAAGGCCCCTATTCAAATTACCTTCAGTATAGGCATTTAATGACTCGCATGGAAAAGTCGTATGTTCACGATTTTTATATGGGAAGTCACATGCTGTGTTGTTTGATCCGGGATGGGACTTTGTTTTATGGCCGCCTTACTATGAATGGCTTATGGGTGACTTCTTATGAGTCGCACACACACGCAATCGCACACACACGCACACATGCGCTCGCACACACACACACCTCTTCCCCCACACACCGTCTGGGAATGTTTTTGGGGGGTAATAGCCCTCATTTGTTATTGCCCCACTCGCTCTCGTCTCGTTCCCGTCTCGGTTCAGCAGGTGCACAGCCAAAGCGTCCCCCCCCCCCTTCCCCGACAATGTCACACAATTACCTCTTAACTGCTCAAACAAATAGAGCGACCCACAGAGTGACATCAAATCAAAACTGTCACAGGTGATTGAGTCTAGTCATCAAGGCGACCCCGCACCCGGCGCTGTCCGCTATACCTGTCAGGCGAATGAAGAGGGGCGGAGGAGGGGAGACGACATCGCTTCATAATAGACTCCTAATAATGTAGAAAACACCCTCCTTTTTTTCTTCTTCACTCGACTCATTTTAAAGTTGGGCACGGTAAGAGATGCAGCGCCCTTCTTTTTAGTCTCTCTCTCTCTCTCTCTCTCTCTCTCTCTCTCTCTCGCTCTCTCTCTCTCTCTCTCTCTCTGGGCTTGGGATGGAGAGAGGAGGAAATGGTCTTGTTTGGAGTAATGATAGAGGGCAGATTGAAATTTCCGTCCCCTCTGAACCTTGCCGGCTCTGCTCCTGAAAAGACATTGGATACTAATGGGGTTAGATCAGATAGGGTGGAGGTTCCAGGCCCGCATCCCAAATGGCACCCTATTCCCTATTTAGTGCACTTTTTTTAAATATTTTTTTTACCTGGGCCCATAGAGCTCTGGTCAAAAGTACTGCACTGTACAGGGAATAGGGTGCCATTTGGGACGCAGATCTAGTAAACTCAGCCACTGCTCTGCCATATACACACAGCTAATGGACAGCACAGACAACTTTTATGAGGGAAAAGCAATGATACAATCCGAGGGTGACTCCCTTATGATTAGGTGAGGTTGCGTTTGGTGTAATGTGAATGTGAAAGGAACACATAGACAATAAGGTGGTGTTCACCCATGGTTCATTTGAATGCAATGACTGCCACTGTTTGCATTAACCTAGGAAAAGGAACCTGAACCTGATCTCCAGATTTTTTTTCTCTCACAGAACTACAGCAGTTAGCCTTACACTGGGAGAGCAGATCACAGGTACTGAGTGAGATAGAGGGAAGGAGAGAGGGAGAGGGCAGGAGAGGGAGAGGACAGGAGAGAGAGAGAGAAAGAGAGAGAGGGAGGGAGGTGGAGAGAGGCAGAGGGAGAGCGCAGGAGAGAGAGGGAGAGAAAGAGTGAGCGAGAGAGAGAGAGCGCAGGCAAAAGAGAGTGTGAGAGAGAGTGAGAGAGCGCAAGAGAAAGCGAGAGCGCAGGAGAGAGAGAGCGTGAGAAGGGGAGGGAGGGGGAGAGCGCAGGAGAGAGAGCACAGGAGAGAGAGAGCGCAAGAGAGAGAGAGAACGCAAGCAGGAGAGAGAGAGAGCAGGAGAGAGAGAGAACGCAAGCAGGAGAGAGAGAGAGGGAGAGAAGGAAAGACAGAGCAGAAAAGAAAGGGAGGAAAGAGATGGAGCAGGAGAAAGAGAGCGATTGAAAGAGAAATATGGAACAGGAGTAAACGAGAGAGACAGAGTATGTGATAGAGAAAAGAGAGAGAAAAGCAAAGAGACATTAGCGACAAGATGATGTCAGCGTCTGATGTAAATTGGAGAGTGACATAGTCAACAGACACGGCTGACTGGTCACCACGGCAGCGCAGTGCGGTGACACTGACAAATGGAATATTTTCGGAGGACTTAATCAGAGGAAATGGGCTTTGGTCTGCAGGTGACACCGGTCCCGCTCCAACGCTCACACAAAGAAAACTGATTGCCTGCCTCCAAAACCCCCACCATCCCTCCATCTCCCCATCTCTCTTTCATTCTTTCCCTCTCTCTCTCTCTCTCTCTCTTTCCCTTTCTCTCTTCCTTACTCTTTCCCCCTCTCTCCCCCTTTTCTCTCTCTTCTTCTCTCTCTCTCTAATCGCTCTCGCTCTCCTTCTCCATCACCACTTTCTCTCCTATTCACCCCTTTCTCTCCCCATACACCCCACTCTGGGGTGGAGAAGTTCACTAGTGGGAAGTAGCAGCCATCCGATTCAAGAAGAGGACGTCAGTGAAAGTGTAATGCAACGAAAGCGTTAAAGACAGGTATAGTGAATGCTGAATATCTCTGAATAAAGACAGACATATTCACTCACGAGCAAAAGACACTAAACTCTGCTATAGAGCAGACATTAAGTCAAGACCCATGTTCCTTGTCTAATAAAGGCTTTAGGCCTTTCAAGGTCCACTTGTCCCAATTATCACAAAGCAGAGAAAGGCTAGTCTGATCTCCTCTCCAGGCTTCCTCTCCACCTCCTCACCCACAGTGGCCTGGCTGCACCTCCATCAAGGACTCCCCATTTCTCTCTCTATCTAGCTCTCTAACTCTCTCTCTCTCTCTCTCTCTCTCTCCGGGTTAGTGTTGAGGCAGACAGATTTACCACTGTTGATCCAGCACTGTGTGGTCACCTGCAGCTGAGTGAGAGGAGAGTGACCTGGGCCTTGCATGTGACATCACACACTGTGTGAGCACTACATGTAGTATTATTGACGTCTGTTCGTGTTCACGTGCATAGAACACCATAAAAGTCCAATATGTGAGTGAGATATTGTATTGTAATGATATACCCTTGTCTTGCAGAGTTCATTTGTTACATGCAGTAGAGCTTGTGATCAGATCTAGCACGTAAATGGTAAGTACACTCCCTCCACCTACACCCGCCGTCCCATTCCCTCCCTATAGTATCCACAGGGATAATCCATGCCATAGCAGGACCCACAAAGGCTGATAGACTATGGGAGAATGGTGGCTTGGGTGTCTGGGCAGTGGCTGTCCCCATGTACAGTAGCTCCATGCTGAGTATGAATCACACAGCAAGGCCCCTACCCTGGCCCCTGTCACAGCAGCTCCAGATCAATGATAATTACTGCCTTGACATGAGTACGCTTATTACAGTACAGGTTCAGGGACAGGGAACCCCAGGGGCCCCGAGACGCCAGTGGCCCAGGGGTCCGATCGATCCTCCCCTGAATAATGGCTATCCGGGGCCCCAGATTGGGCTTCAGCCACTAAACAAGCCATTAAGGCCAGGGCGTGTGACAGCTTAGGTGTGGATATGTGGGGTATGAGCCCTAACTCTCCTTCTCTTGGAGCCTCCTCTCTCACTGCTCTGTATGGTGGTTCCCCCATACCTCAGCACTCAATCTTCCCCCAGCCAAGGTGGACGGTGGTGGGGGTGGTGAGTGGACACACGCCCCTGGCTCTGAGATGCTGTAACCGTAAGAGTGATGAGGGAGAGAGAGCTAAAGCACACTGTGAGCTTGGATACACTGTGAAGGGGGGCCTTCGTTACGTGACCTATAGATTGCTAGTGAGCATGCAGATCAAATGCAGGTGCACATGTGTGCAGACAGACAGACAGACAGACAGACAGACAGACAGACAGACAGACAGACAGACAGACAGACAGACAGACAGACAGACAGACAGACATTCCCGCTGATCCGTATGGTGGCAGCCCTCATCTTCTCTTCTCTTTGATTTCTCAACACTCCTCCTCCAGATCCCTTGTTTTTTTTCCCCTCCTTTTTTTAATCCGGTCACACCTGTAATCGGGCTCTGCGACAGGAAACTTCAGAGAATCAATTAGTCCTCCCCTCATCCGGAAGCCAAGACGATTCCCGGAGACTTGAGCCGCAAACTCCTTCTATCAGGAGTCATTCTGCCTTCCTAACACCCAGCCTCCTCTCTCCTGAGCCTGGATAGGTTTGACTGTAAGCCTCTAAAACGTTGACAACCCAAAGCGCCTTTCTCTCTCTCCTCTCCTTCCTCGAGCCCCTACCACCCGCCTGCCTCACCCCGGCCCTTTTCTCTTCTCCTCTCTTCTTCTCCTCTTTCCATCCGTCACCGCTAAATAAAGCTAGGATTTGTTTTCCCTTTCGCAGCTTGTGATAATGGCTGCCACGTTATATAGCATTTCATCCGCAATTAAATAAACAGTCCTTTTGAAGATCTCTGAATTCCACCTCTCTCTCTCTCGCTCTCTCTCTCTCTTCCACCGCAGCCTGCTCGGGCTCCTGCCTCCATTCCTCCCTTTCCCAAGGCCTGGGGACTAAGAACTCTGGGGGCAAAGCCAAGGACTCAAGCCTTTCTTTTGTCCTCCCGGGTGAAATTAGCGACTGAAGAGGCTTTATTGTGGGCGCCGTTGTTTTTAAATGCCGCCGCGTCGCACAAAGGGAAACGTAAACCTAGGGGGCCTCGCCCTCCTCTCCATGCTCTCCAAACCGAGCCCTCCACTCGGAAACAAACAGCACATTGAGGGGTCAACTTTAATCCCCCTCCGCCCCTGCCTTTTGTATTCAGATTAGAGTCTAAGGAGGATTTGCAGGAGCCAGAAGCCTCTTGTTAAAAGGCTGTGTTCCCCACTTAACCTGCAATTTACCTGTCACTTAAAAGCCCGCTGCAGCAATCATACACACATTGTTGTGTTACTCCCTCTCACTCCTCAGCCACGGGTCTGAATGGACGCTTTGTGATGACTGGATGCGTCCCAAATGGCACCCGAGTCCCAACATAGTGCACTACTTGTGACCAGAGCCCTATGTGCCCTGGTCAAAAGTAGTGCACTGTATAGGGAGTATGGTTTCATTTTGGACAGACACTATGCGTAGTAGAAAGTGGGCAGATGGATAAGTTAACTAGTAAACAAAGATCTGTGTTTCTATAAACTCAGTTGAACATCTGACATGGAGGCAGCACTGTCAGGAAATGCAATTCTGATGAAAAGATACTGAGCAAGGGACACCAAGGAAGGGTTTAAGAAACCATGTCAACCTGGACTCAGGGGTATACATGAAATAGTAACCTTTACTATGTTACGTCTAGTCTATGAGACCAGACTGACCATGTACACCAGACACAGGGAGTATGGGTTAAACACTCACAATCAGGCAGGTTCACATATTAAATGTTTGCGAACTGGGTCCAGTACGTACTGCAGTGGTGTGTATTCTCTGGAGTGATGGGAAATGGATGCCTGGCGGGTGAGAGAGCCACGGCACAGACCGCAGCTCAATGTCTTGACTTGTATTGTTATCAGCCTTTCTCATCTCCAACTAGTAGGATCCCCGCAGAGGAACTTGCCCACTGGGCACCAACGAGTTGAATCAACGTTGTGTCAATGTAATTTGTCAACGTATCGTGATGTGGAATCTAGGTGGGAAAAACATTGGTTTTGAAAAAAGTCATGAACTGCTGTTTTGAGGGGGATATTTCAACCACAGGATTATGTCATCATGGTAACCAAATGTCAACATAGACCTTGTATAAAATATGTTGTATTTGTACCTTTAAAACAATCTCAGATTTTCAATGTTATAGCCACTATCAGGAGGAAAAAAGAAAGCTGGGCAGCACCTCCTACTGGAAAATGTATCTCCAGCTATGATATTTACTGTATCACTGACTATTACCAATGTGCTATTGTGAGAATGATTGTTGAGAGATCACCACTTTAAAACGAAATACACTAAACAAAAATATACACGCAACAAGCAACAATTTCAAATATTTGACAAAGTTACAGTTCATAAGGAAATCAGTCAATTTAAATGAATGAATTAGGCCTTAATCTATGGATTTCACATGACTGGGAACACAGATATACATCTGTTGGTCACAGATACCTTAGAAAAAAGGTACGGGTGTGGATCAGAAAACCAGTCAGTATCTGGTGTGACCACCATTTGTGTCATGCAGCGCGACACATCTCCTTCGCATTGAGTTGATCAGGCTGTTGATTGTGGCTTGCGGAATGTTGTCCCAGTCCTCTTCAATGGTTGTGCGAAATTGCTGGATATTGGCTGGAACTGGAAGATGCTGTCGTACACGTCGATCCAGAGCATCCCAAACATGCTCAATGGGTGACATGTCTAGTAGGTATGCAGGCCATGGAATATCTGGGACATTTTCAGCTTCCAGGAATTGTGTACAGATCCTTGTGATATGGGGCTGTGTATTATCATGCAAAAACATGAGGTGATGGCGGCGGATGAATGACACGACAATGGGCCTCAGGATCTCGTCACGGTATCTCTGTGCATTCAAATTGCCATTGATCAAATGTAATTGTGTTTGTTGCCCGTAGCTTATGCCTGCCCATACCAAAACCCCACCGCCACCATGGGGCACTCTGCTCACAATGTTGACATCAGTAAACCGCTCACCCACACAACGCAACGCCATACACAGTCTGACATCTGCCTAGTACAGTTGAAACCGGGAATCATCAGTGAAGGTCACACTTCTCCAGCATGCTAGTGGCCATCGAAGGTAAGCATTTGTCCACTGAAGTCGGTTACAACGCTGAACTACTGTCAGATCAAGACCCTGGTGAGAACGACGAGCACGCAGATGAGCTTCCCTGAGACGGTTTCTGACAGTTTGTGCAGAAATTCTTTAGTTGTGCAAACCCAGTTACATCAGCTGTGGCTGGTCCCAGACACTCCCGCAGGTGAAGAAGCCGGATGTGGAGGTCCTGGGCTGGCGTGGTTACACGCCAGCCCTGTGTAATGATCCTGCTATTTAATCAGTCTCTTAATATGCCACGTCAGGTGGATGGAGAAATGTTCACTAACAGGTATGTAAACAAATTTGTACACAAAATTTGAGAAATAAGCTTTTTGTACATATGGAACATTTCAGGGATCTTTTATTTCAGTTCATGAAACACTTTACATGTTGCGTTTATATTTTTTCGTTCAGTGTAGATTCACTATTGCTAACTAATTCATTCCAAACGGTAGGTTTAACAGAGCAACTGAAATGTGACCACACTTTATTATTAGCCCTAGAATTTTGCAGAGTCATCAACAGACAATCAACAATACAATAGGCCTAGTGTTTCAAGCTCTGGTTGATTTAAAATGTAATGATACTTGGTGATATTGAATTGTTTTGGGTTTTCAACGCAACCAAATATCAACATTTGAAGGTGATGTATCTTCTGTTTGGATAGTTTCATCTGTGCCAGTAAGTCGCTCTGGATAAGGGCGTCTGCTAAATGACTTAAATGTAAATGTAAATGTCTACAAATTAAAAATGAATATGTTGGATTCAAATCTGAAATCTCAACCAACAATCTAAGTGAAAGAATATGACTAAATCAAATCCATGTTATTTAAAGTGCATTTAAAGTTTGATTTGATGTAGTCCTATTCCATAACTTCCATTTTTGGTTGACATGGAGATGTTAATCCAACATATCAATTACTTTTTGAGAAACTGGAATTTAAGCTAGAATAAGTCAGTGTCACAGACGGAACTATCCAAGCAATAAATACATCTCCTATAAATGCTGATATTTGGTTGTGTTGTCAACCAAACACAATTAAATATTACTTTTGGAATACAGTAAATAGCCTTAATTTAAGGTTATCTTACAAACTAATGTAACATTCAACCTTAAAATGAATAGCACATCCATGGCCACAGTTTGAGGCTACTTCAACTCTACATGTCTTCTTATGTAATCATATAAAGCGTGAAGGTCTGTAGAGATCTTCAGAATAATTGCTGTTATAATCTTTGCAGAATCTCGAACGGCATTGATCACTTGCACCATGTACTTTTAATGAAATCTCAACTGCCGTCCAGGTCATTTGGTTCTGCTATTAGATGAAGCACAGTGATACAGTATGATTCATGTGGCCAAATCAGAAACAGCCTGAGAAGGCAACCACCATTATTCACCTTCTAAACAGCATCCATCTCCTCCCTCTTGTGAGTTCTTCTACCCAACACCACCACTTGGGGCTCTCCAGGTCCACGATGGCTGTGAAGAGGCCCATTCATTCTCAGTGGCAGAGCCAAAGGGAGAAAGAAGTGCGGCTTTGGTAGTAGACAGAGTCGGGGTGTGGTGTCCCAAATTGCGCCCTATTCCCTATATAGTGCACTACTTCTGACCGGAGCCCACCCATAGGCCTCTGGTCAAAAGCAGTGCACTGTATATGGAATAGGATGCCATTTGGGATGCACTCTCAGAGTCAGTCACTCAATGCTGGCTGCCAAAGCTCTCCTCCAAGCCCCTCCTTTTAAAAGCATAAAGCATCAGGCATCAGTCGATGCCCAGCACCAAACAACCGCTCCGTTTTTGATGGAGCTTTACGAGAGTTTTGATTCGCTCTCCCTAATCTCTCCCTAAAATATCCCTCTGTAACACCCCGTACGCATTAGCCTATGTCTTATAACTTAAAAGTTTATCGTTATATGGGCTAAATTTAGATACATTTAAAAAATAAATAAAAAAATCTGGATTTTAAAACTCTGGGCAGCTTGGATTCAATGTGCACTGTGCCAAATGGTAAATCTTTACAATACAACAATACAAAAGGACGGGGAAATTGTCCATTGTTTTAAAATTAGTTCCCTACTGCCATTGAGCCATCTCAGATTAAAACGATTTAAAACACCACTTCACCTCTTAGGAAATACAATCATTTGGATGGTGGAGACAATTTTCTCTCCCTTGTGATTTCCTTAAGACCCCTACTACAATTAACAAATCATTCCAAAAAAAAGAAGGCAAAAACGTTTTTATAAACGGGCCTTCTCTACCAGATCAAAGTGAAGAACAGAAGTACGGTGTCCATATTAGGGCAGCTTGACCTTGAAGCAAGTCCTGTTATGGACACCACACAGGAGTATGGAGGAACTAAAACCAGGTCAGTCATCCACTGAAAAACACTTTATTTTCTCCTTGTGTTGAACAGGATCAGTCGCTGGGCTGTTTTATTTTTAGCTTCTCTCCTCCTCTTTCCTCCCCTCTTCCCCTCCTCCCTTCATCCTTCCCTCAGAACCCAAGAGAGTTTCTCCCTTTCTTGTGGAGGAACCCACCTGTCTGGTTGCACATAATGCCTGCTGTCCCCGATGGCACTCCGCTTAGATTCCAGCATTAAAAACCCATTACGGAGCTATCAGCCATCTATCAGCCCACTCATAGTGTGCGTCCCAAATGGCACCCTATTCCCCATGTATAGCCACTGGTCAAAAGTAGTGCACTACAAAGGGAATAGGGTGCCATTTGGGACGTACAATAATGCTGTCTAACGACCTAATTGTCAGCCCTGTCAGTCACGGGAGGCTCCGCCGGCCCAGGCTGCCACCACGTGCCGCCGCCGTCTGAGGCATCCGCATCCGCCACCCGCCGGCGCACCAGTGGCTCGTCCTCATCAAAATAAGGATCGAAACGCTCAATCTGTGGAAATATGAGAGAGTGAGGGAGAGAGGGAGAGAGGGAGAAAGAGAGAGGGGGAAAAACTGTTATTCCATTTGCCGTATCCACTCTATTAGTCAGAGCAGTACAGTCAATCAGGGCCACATTTTGATTTGAGGAAAGGCAGAGAGGAAAGGAGGAAAACTGGGACATGATGGCAAAATGGCTGCCGGTCACGGCGTGGCTATTCCAGCTCAGCCGAATCAGTCAGGAGTAGGTGTGTATAAAAATGGATTATTACTGAAGTGATCAGAACGCCGCTCAAGTTCCTGCCCTGGACAGTGTGTGTGTGTGTGTGTGTGTGTGTGTGTGTGTGTGTGTGTGTGTGTGTGTGTGTGTGTGTGTGTGTGTGTGTGTGTGTGTGTGTGTGTGCGTAGAAGGGGGCAAGAGTGAGAGTGAGCTTGAGGAAAGGAAAGAGTGTGTGTGCGGGTATGTTCATGAGCACTGGTGCTCCATCTTCTCTCCCTCCTACACTACTCCCTAGGTCCCTCTGCACACTTTCATGTGAAATGATTGGGTGAATACGGAAAAGGCCCCTTAGGCCACACAGGCCTGGACTCTCTCTCTAGGAGGGGATCATTGACTCCTTTTCCCTTTCCTCCTCCTTGATAATTCATTGCTTGCATATGCCAGCTAATACATCAGATGGCCTGCCCCTCCCCTGACACACACACACACACACACACACACACACACACACACACCACCCAGAGGAAATGGTGGAAAGCGTCAGTCGGCAGAAAAACGGGGATGACAAACGAGAGCACTTCTAGATCTATGAATGAATTATGTCTCCTAAATACCTTGAGCAGAGGCAACTGTCAGCCTGCCTCTATGCTAATCTGGGAACAAAATATGACCAGTTTGGCATTAAAAGGAGGGGGCAGGGCTGCTAGAGAATGAGGCGAGAAATTAATATATCTGAATAGAGCAATCAGGCCATTAGAATACGATGTCGGATTCAGCTTTGGTGGACATTTATGCATTTATCATGAGATGAATAATAATAGTAATATCCTCCATTCGGCTTTAATGCCGTTTCCTCCTCCCTGTTGAAATAGATGGGGATTATTGTGACAAGAAGACAGACATATCATTTGTTTTTACAATAGCCGAGTCAGCAGTCAGCAGCACCTATACTACAGCAGTCATCAGGATACAGAAGAGCCCACTGCAGCGAGAAGACAAGTGCACCACGCGGCTCATTTTGGAATCGGGCCGGTGATTTACATAGGAAATCAGAGACACCACAAGGCTCGAGACAATAGCTACATGCATTAGTCAATAGACTTAACGCTATTAAAGAAGGCACTCCTTCTTTAACGTAAAATTGATATTTTTTTGTAATGAAAAATGCCAATTAAAAACGTTGTTTGTTTGTATGTTTTATTTTATATTGTTAGGACAGAAGGAAGGATACATGCGCAATATAACTGGAAACTGGATGCTTCAGAAAAGGTGGAATTTTAAGAGAATCAAAATCATGTTTGACATTTTGACTTTGACTGAAAGCGGTCCATTTTTAAAGCATAATGTTTATCCTTATAAATGCGCTATTATAATATATAGTGAGGTCGTTACAAACTCTCACGTTCCTGGTCATTCACCTGCAGCTGATAGTTTTGTGCAAAGAGCGTCAAAAGACAGTTCACCTTGCTATTGTTCTATCTTCCGGAATCATCTCGCGCCCGGGTATATTTCCCCTGGGAAAAGTGTGTTTAGCATCTCAAGTTAGTAGGCTAGAGCGGTTCAGGGCCACTGGAGGATACGTTCTCTCTTAACAAAAAGTTGTTGAAGAAATTGGGGCCCAAGGACAGTGACAAAGTCTTGCATTAATATTCCTATCCAGGGTTGCCAAATTCAAACCAGGATTTCTGGAAAACCTGGGAATTTTGGAAAATGTACAATCATTTCTCAACCCTATTATTACGTACGTCAATAAATTATATTCCGACTCCAGAGTCCTTGGATCTACAACATCGAAGAAAGCAATATGTTATATCCAACGTAATGAATCCTAAGATGCCATTAAAGACATGATCGTTTTGATTAGATTGATCTGATTGTTAGATCTTACAAAGACACTATGATCAAAGCAACTCTCACAAGTGTTGAAGATTATAAATAAATGATCTAATAATTCATTTGGTCAGAAGATTGAATACAATACAGAGCATATATTTTATTACCTGTTATTTACCAGGTAAATTGACTGAGAAAATGTGTTTAATTTACAGCAACGACCTGGGGAATAGTTACAAGGGAGATGAATGAGCCAATTTGAAGCTGGGGATGATTAGGTAGCCATGATGTTATGAGGGCCAGATTGGGACAGCACCCTACACAGGGCAATGTCCCCAATCACTGCCCTGGGGGATTTATTTTTTACCAGAGGATAGTGTACCTCCTACTGGACATCCAACATCACTTCTAGCAGCATCTGGTCTCTCATCCAGGGACCAACTCAGACCAAACCTGCTTAGCTTCAGTGGTAAGCCAGCAGTGGGATGCAGGTGGTATGCTGCTGGCGATTAACATAATTTAGCAGGCGTAAAAATAACATCTAGATATGACTTTTTTTTTTGAGACCGTGCCAAGCCTTGCACGGTCTCACGCTTTCTCTGCTTTCTATTGTGAATGGTTAGATCTCCCTCTAGTGACAGAATTATACAGTATACTACATACAAATTGTACAGAATTATACAGTATACTACATACAAATTGTACAGAATTATACAGTATACTACATACAAATTGTACAGAATTATACAGTATACTACATACAAATTGTACAGAATTATACAGTATACTACATACAAATTGACCGTTGGTGTCTTTTCCATCTTTATTCACTAGATGGAGACAGGGGTTCAAATAACTTTGTCTGACTGTCAAATAAAATGCTTGTCTGAGTAATAATTGCGTGTCTTCAACAAATCATGTAAAAAAAAAATTAGGACAATAATTCAAATGTAATTTTTACCAGAATTCACCATTTATCAAATCTTCATATGTGGTTATTTGTATTTCCTATACCCCACTTGATTTGTCAGAGTTTTGAATGCATTCTTCATTCAAAGCATCACATTTGCATGACAAGGCTTGCATGGTAAGTGTGTAATGGCCCTGAGCACAGGCTAATGAGAAATGCAATGCTTTACTGAATTATATAGGCAATAACCTTGTGATCTGCGCCTGACATGACCAAGCGATTAGGCCTTTAGTCCCAATGTCAGCGTTATTAAATACACAAAGCACTGGCCCCCAATGATAGAAGAGAAAGGGAAATGGGCTCCCAAATCACATTAGAATTTTGCCTCCGTAAGCAATTATTGTCGCCAGTGATTGCAATTCAGATCCTATGTAATGAATATTCCCATGAAGGTATACAAATGAATCTACGGCCACTGTGACTGTGGTTCATCGTAACACATCCAGTCTCTGCGTCCCAAATGGCACCCTATTCCCTATAAAGTGCACCACTTTTGGGTCAAAAGTAGTGCACCATACAGGGAATAGGGTGCCATTTGGGATGTAACCCTAATCTTCTCTGGATGCATCCAGCCAAATTAGATCAGTGCAAACATAAATCAACCTAACTTCGTGTGCGCTGTCCCTACTCCATCTCAAATGGCAATAATGCCAGATTTACAGTGCCTTCAGAACGTATTCACACCCCTTGGCTTTTCCCACATTTTGTTGTGTAACAGCCTGAATTTAAAATGTATTAAAATTCATTTTATTTTGGTCATTGGCCTCCACACAATAATTTCAAAGTCGAATGATGTTTTCAATTTTTTTACAAATTCATAAAAAATGAGAAGCTGAAATGTCTTGAGTAAAAATGTGATTAACAAGTCACATAATAAGTTGCATGGACTAGCTCTGTGCGCAATAAAAGTGTTTACACCACTCCCACACATACAACCGAAAAGACCAGGGAGGTTTTCCAATGCCTCGCACCTAATGGTAGATGGGTAAAAATACAAAATAAAGCAGTCATTGAATATCCCTTTGAGCATGGTGAAGTTATTAAACTACACTTTGGATGGTGAAGTTACTGTACAGGGGGTACCTGTACCGAGTCAACGTGCAGGGGTACGGATTAGTCGAGGTAATTGAGGTAATATGTACACTACCGTTCAAAAGTTTGGGGTCACTTAGAAATGTCCTTGTTTTTGAAAGAAAAGCACATTTTTTGTCCATTAAAACAACATCAAATTGATCAGAAATACAGTTAATACAGTTAATATAATACAGAAATACGTTGTTAATGTTGTAAATGACTATTGTAGCTGGAAACAGCAGATTTTTTATGGAATATCTACATAGGCATTCAGAGGCCCATTATCAGCAACCATCACTCGTGTGTTCTAATGGCACATTGTGTTAGCTAATCCAAGTTTCTCATTTTAAAAAGCTAATTGATCAATAGAAAACCCTTTTGCAATTATGTTAGCACAGCTGAAAACTGTTGTGCTGATTAAAGAAGCAATAAAACTGGCCTTCTTTAGACTAGTTGAGTATCTAGAGCATCGGCATTTGTGGGTTCGATTACAGGCTCAAAATGGCCAGAAACAAAGACCTTCCTTCTGAAACTTGACAGTCTATTCTTGTTCTGAGAAATGAAGGCTAATCCATGCGAGAAATTGCCAAGAAACTGAAGATCTTGTACAACGCTGTCTAGTTTGAGAAACAGACGCCTCAACTGGCAGCTTCATTAAATAGTACCTGCAAAACACCAGTCTCAACGGCAACAGTGAAGAGGCGACTCCAGGATGCTGCCAAAGGTGATTCTACAAAGTATTGACTCAGGGGTGTGAATACTTATGTAAATGAGATATTTCTGTATTTTATTTTCAATTTGCTAAAATTTCTAAAAACATGCTTTCACTTCATCATTCTGTGGTATTATGTGTTTTTGGTATTTGGTATTTTATTAGGATCCCCATTAACTGTTGCATAAGTAGCAGCTACTCTTCCTGGGGTCCACACAAAACATGAAACATAATACAGAATGACATAATACAGAACATCAATAGACAGAGAACAGCTCAAGGACAGAACTACATACATTTTTTTTAAAGGCACATGTAGCCTACATATCAATGCGTACACAGAAACTGTCTAGGTCAAATAGTGGAGAGGTGTTGTGCCGTGAGGTGTTGCTTTATCTGTTGTTCTTTTAACCAGGTTTGCTGTTTATTTGAGCAATATGAGACGGAAGGAAGTTCCATGCAATAAGGGCTCTATATAATACTGTACTCTTTCTTGAATTTGTTCTGGATTAGGGGACTGTGAAAAGACCCCTGGTCTAGGTGTAGATGGGTGAGAAAAACAAATCTATTTCATCCATTTTGAATTCAGGCTTTAACACAGGAGAGTCAAACTCATTCCATGAAGGTCCTGCTGGTTGTTCCTTTCAATTAAGACCTAGACAACCAGGTGAGGGGAGTTCCTTACTAATCAGTGACCTTAATTCAACAATCATGTACAAGGGAGGAGCGAAAACCCGCAGACACTCGGTCCTCCGTGGAAGGAGTTTGACACGTGCTGTAACACAACAAAATGTGGAGTAAGTCAAGGGGTATGAATACTTTCTGAAGGCATTATATAATGTGTTATTGAAATACCCGACGGCCATTTTGTGTCAGCTTGGAGCATCTGCTTCCTCTGCACTGGTCTTGTCTGCTGTGAACTCTGCTCGTTGTAATGTGTGGTTGTGTGGCTAGCTGTGTTTGCGGACGGCAGATTTGTAACGATGAGTAAACAGACAGTCTCGCCTTGCCACGGCCTGTTGGGTGAAATGCCAAGTGGTGGTGGTGGGCACAATGCTGTGGAAAGAGCTGAAGGAGCTGTTTTGTATTCACTGCACAGGATCCTTGCTGATAAGACAGAATTATCCCCACATCCTGCCTGGTCTAGTTTACACTGAGTGTACAAAACATCAGCGACACCTGCTCTTTCCATGACAGACTGACCAGGTGAATCCAGGTTAAAGCTATGATCCCTTATTGATGTCACTTGTTAAATCCACTTCAATCAGTGCAGATGAAGCGGAGAAGACAGGTTAAAGAAGGATCTTTAAGCCTTGAGACAATTGAGACGTGGATTGTGTTGTGTGCTGTGTGCCATTCGAAGGGTGAATGGGCAAGACAAAAGATTTAAGTGCCTTTGAACGAGGTATGGTAGTAGGTGCCAGACACACGTTTTGAGTGTGTTAAGAACTGCAGTGCTGCTGGGTTTTTCACTCTTAACAGTTTCCTGTGTGTATAAAGAATGGTCCACCAACCAAAAGACATCCAGCCAACTTGACAAAACTGTGGGAAGCATTGGAGTCAATGTGGGCCAGCATCCCTGTGGAATGCTTTTGACACCTTGTAGAGTCCATGCCCCGACAAATTGAGGCTGTTCTGAGCAGGGGCGCAACTTTGGTTTTAGAAAAGGGGGGCATCATTTTTTGATGCGATCGGATAAACACTCCAAACAGCCTACCCGACCGCTCGGAGGCGTCCACATGGTCCTAAAACACACCCTTTCCTCGGTTTGTATCACATTCCAATGACAAAACTGGGGGGGACAAAAATGCTGTGCAAGTTGTGCCCTTGGTTCTGAGGGCAAAAGCGGGTGCAACTCAATATTAGGAAGGTGTTCCTATTGTTTTGTACACTCAGTGTATACTGTCTTGTCTGAAACTTGTCTGGTGTCAGCTGCGTGTTAATCTCATCCCCAGGCTACAAGGAGGAGATCTGGTTTAGGAGGCTTGCTACATTTAGACTCCCAGAATGTTTGTCCTGCAGTATATCTGAAATGTAAGCATACTGTATATCTGAGTCAGTTTTAGGTTGCAAACAGTATTTTCTTTATGTTTTCCCAACAAACCCATCACATTTATTGTACAACAGTTACAGCGAATAACATCTCCCTCATCCTAGCATACAGTATAAGAATAAAATGCAAAGGACATGTATATTTTAACGCTCTACATTAGTACTACAATGCAATACTTGCAGGTGACACAGAGAGAACATCACAGGAATCACAGTTTCTGCTAGCCAATGATTCACCAGCTTTCATTACTAAGGGAGCCTTATTTTGCTGTAAATACTCAGTTGTCCCTTTTACTGTACAGACGGTGTCCAAGGTAACAGGACTTACCAATAGGCCAAGAAAAGAAAGAAGAAAATCTCAAAATAGTATGACAGGGTCTGTGCAGGGTCTATGCTGGTACTGTCCATGATGTTTTTACAGTCTTAAAGGCATAGTTCACACAAATTACTAAATTACATATTGGTTTCCTCACCGGATATGCAGTCAGGTGGCCAGGTACACAAAACCAAAGCACAGATTGCTGTTTTACGTTGTCCAAAGATTGCTTACTTGATTTTGTAATTTGGGTGAACTGTCCCTTTAAATGCTTTAACTGTACTTCATATAAGCTCCTCACCAAAGGGGGTTTGGCTGTAAATGTAGCCATCATCCTCCCCACAGTCCCCAGATCTTAGTACAACATCCAACAAGATTAACAGTATTTTTTTCTCATACTGAGGACTAGATTTAGCCAGACAGGGATACCGACACAATCTACAACGAATCAGAAGCTTAGTTCTCCTCTTCTTCATTTTTTTTTCTCCTCATATTTTATGCGTCCCAAATGGCACCTATTTCCTTTATAGCGCACTCCTTTAAACCAGAGCCCTAAAGGGAATATGGTGCCATTTGGGACGCAGACATTAACTGACGCTGAGACTGACTGGCAGAGCTTGCCCTTATAATATCTGAGATAATCTAGTCCACACCTCTTTCCACGTCTGAATTAACCTCATCCTTCAGCCGGCTCTCTATGTCATAGCAATTGAGTCTGGGGACAAGGTTAAGTTTAAACGCATAATGTAACAGTCTTTAAAAATATGCACAGTAGAACATATTGATTTGTTTTTCGTTTTTCCGAACATGCACTTCATCCCATTTTACAATTGGGTTCATGACCACAGCCCACCATAGATCATGGCCATTCATGGGTTCAAATGATCCCCAAAAAATATCCAGGATGAAACTTCTTGAGCGGAGACTCCAGTAGCCACAGTTTACAGTGCATTCGGGAAGAATTCAGACTCCTTCCCTTTTTCTTCATTTTGTTACGTTACAGCCTTATTCTAAAACATCCTCATCAATCTACACACAATGCCCCATAATGACAAAGCGAATACAGGTTTATAGAAATGTTTGCAAATTTCTCAAAAAAAAAAAAATGAAATACCTTATTTACATAAGTATTCAGACCCTTTGCTATGAGACTCGAAATTGAGCTCAGGTGCATCCTGTTTCCATTGATCATCCTTGATATGTTTCCACAACTTGATTGTAGTCCACTTGTGGTAAATTCAATTAATTAGACATGATTTAAAAAGGTACACACCTGTCTATGTAAGGTACCATAGTTGACAGTGCATGTCAGAGCAAAAACCAAGCCTTGAGGTTGAAGGAATTGTACGTAGAGCTCCGATTGTGTCAAGGCACAGATCTGGGGAAGGGTACCAAAACATTTCAACTGCACTGAAGGTCCCCAAGTACACAGTGGCCTCCATCATTCTTAAATGGAAGAAGTTCAGAACCACCAAGACTCTTCCTAGAGCTCGCCGCCCTGCCAAACTGAGCAATCGGGGGAGAAGCCCCTGGTCAGGGAGGTGACCAAGAACCCGTTGGTCACTCTGACAGAGCTCCAGTGTTCCTCTGTGGAGATGGGAGAACCTTCCAGAAGGACAACCATCTATGCAGCACTCCACCAATCAGGCCTTTATGGTAGAGTGGCCAAATGGAAGCCACTCCTCAGTAAAAGTCACATGACAGCCCGCTTGGAGTTTGCCAAAAGGCACCAAAGGACTCTCACCATGAGAAACAAGATTCTCTGGTCTGATGAAACCAAGATTGAACTCTTTGGCCTGAATGTCAAGTGTCACATCTGGAGGAAACATCGCACCATCCCTACGGGGAAGCATGGTGGTGGCAGCATCATGCTGTGGGGATGTTTTTCAGCGGCCGGGACTGGGAGACTAGTCAGGATCGAGGGAAAGATGAATGGAGCAAAGTTCAGAGAGATCCTTGATGAAAACCTGTTCCAGAGCGCTCAGGACCTCAGACTGGGGGTGAACGTTCACCTTCCAACAGGACAGCAACACTAAGCACACAGCCAAGACAACCCAGGAGTGACTTCGGGACAAGTCTCTGAATATCCTTGAGTGGGCCAGCCAGAGCCCGGACTTGAACCCAATCAAACATCTCTGGAGAGACCTGAAAATAGCTGTGCTGCGACGCTCCCCATCCAACCTGACAGAGCTTGAGAGGATCTGTAGAGAAGAATGGGAGAAACTCCCCAAATACAGGCGTGTCAAGCTTGTAGCGTCATACCCAAGAAGACTCGAAGGCTGTAATTGCTTCCAAAGGTGCTTCAACAAAGTACTGAGTAAAGGGTCTGAATACTTAATTAAAAGTTATATTTCCATTTAAATAAATAAAAAATAAAAAAATATATAAAAAAATAAATGTTTTTGCTTTGTCATTATGGGGTATTGTGTGTAGATTGAAAAATGATTTACTACATTTTAGAATAAGGCTGTAACGTAACAAAACGTGGAAAAAAGTGAAAGGGTCTGAATACTTTCCAAATGCACCTTATATAGTACCAGAGGAGTATACTGCACCAGTTTATGTAATAGCCAGGAGACACAGCCCTGCTACATTGGGTAAGGCTTGTGTATAGCCTTCATCTGGATGCTCTCCTTATATTCAATATCAGAGGTCAATGCCTGGTCCTCAGAGGTCAATGCCTGGTCCTCAGAGGTCAATGCCTGGTCCTCAGAGGTCAATGCCTGGTCCTCAGAGGTCAATGCCTGGTTCTCAGAGGTCAATGCCTGGTCCTCAGAGGTCATTGCCTGGTCCTCAGAGGTCATTGCCTGGTCCTCAGAGGTCATTGCCTGTTCCTCAGAGGTCAATGCCTGGTCCTCTGCGGTCAAGACCTGGTCATCAGGTGTCACATCTATATTATAGGTCTCTGAGATGGCAAGCTCACAGGCCCTGGAGGCAGGATCATCCTCACAGGCCCGCAGTGCAGGGGTGTCCCTATGGGTGGAGTTACTAGACTTGTGGGAGGAGCTCGGGGAGTTGATGGGACTGAGCTGCACGGCGGTGGTGTCCTGCAGCGTGTGTTCGCTCGTCTCCATCTCAAACGTTGCGCCGGCCCCCATCCGCATCAGCCCCCAGCTCTCGGCCCCCTTGGCCTTACGGCTATCGCGGGCCGGGGCCCGTCGGCTACACACGCAGCATGCCCCAAAAAAGGACAGAGCCACTATTAGGAGCAGTGGCCCAATGATGATGGATGGGTTGCTGGCGGGGATGAAGGACTTGAAAGTGAAAGCCCCCACCAAGGTGATGTTGATGCCCGCCAGCATGATCCCCAGGCCACAGGCGCAGCACAGGGCCGGGGAGGGGAAACTCTGGGGCCATAGGCCCTGTTTTCTGCATGCTTTCTTGGGCCCCGAGGTCTTGGAGCTTTTGTCGGAAAGGACCATCTCTCTAGGCTTGACGATGGGTACGGTCTAACTCAAGATTGAAATATTACTTAATTGCCTTATGGATTCAGATACAATGTAATAGGCTTGATTAATGACAAGATAGTCCAGTCCAGATACAGGTCAGGTCATGGTTTTCTCTGCCCTACAAGAGATAGACAGAAGAGTCATGATGATGTGTTCCTTCCATAGAAATAGGTTTTCTGGAAATAGGTCATTGTCACACAGGTCTAAAGGTAATTGAACTGACATTGAGGGAGAGATGCATTATGCATCCATGTGTAATAAATGCTACAAAGACTAGATAAATCAAGGGTATTATTATCCTTAGCTCTGCAACACACTGATGCCCCGTTTTTTTTCCACAGAGAATAACACATTCAGGACTCGTTGTTATTGTTCATAAGTACAGAAAGAACAAGTCCAATCACACTTTTGTTCTGCAAGTCAAATAAATAATTGCTTCTATAGTCCTATTTGCAAAGCTACACACAGACATTCATAGACAACATTGTGGTAGTGACCTTATCTTATTAAAAGTGTATTCTAGACTACATAAATATGCAATATCAGTTCAAGACTGACAAAGCCAATAAACTAATCTGTTTACACATTTGGCTACCTTGATTAAAAATGAAAAATGTTATAGTACCGTTATAGTTCTCTCGTTTAACTTGTTCTTTAATGACCAACATACAGTATCTTCTAAGATCACTGATTGTCATTTAACAATTCGGTTAGAATATACTAGATAAAGAAATCCTCTCTTGGTGATGAAAACATCAAATAATCTACAACGCCTTTGAGAGCACTTGATTTTACTTACATTTGATCAGTTCCGTCGTTCAGGTAATGTTGTTTGAAATGCCCAGTCGTTTGCCTCACATTTCGATGCGAATCGTCGACTTTAGGTTACACTCTTGTGCGCTCACACAGCCAACAAGGTGAAATACCATAGAGGAAAAGAGAAGAGCGCTCGTTAGTTTCATGCATGGTTAACGCTAAACCACTAGGGGCACCATTTGAACGCCATTCACCGATGACCACTTGCTGTACAATTACAGTACAACGAAACTGTTAAACCACATAGACTAACGGTTAAACAAACCAACACAGGCAGGATAGTTTTTCAAATAACTTGTTCATTCTATTCCAGATATCTGTAGCAATTGACTATGCAGGCAAATTATATTTTTATGAAGAAATTGAAAAAGCACAATATGTAGCCTAATATGGGGATAATTCTTGTTAATTAAATTATAGCAATGTTAAAAGCTTGTTTTGGAAAGCTGCTTTGTCCTATAGCCCAGACAGATGAATCCACACCTGGTTCAGAACTATCCACCAACACAGTGCAACCAATAAAGCATTACTTGTGATACACCTTCCTCTCCAGCACGGATGGAGAGGAAGGGGCCAAAATGGGCCAAAATCTGTCCAGTGTAAACCCAATGCGTTTCTATGGGAATAATATCAAGTCCTAAACTTGCCCTAAAGTAAATTGACGTTTCGTTAAAATTATATAATTACTCCTGTCTAAATAAAATAATTCAAAATACTTCATCAGGGAGCATGACTTAGCCACAGAGGATCAATAGCTTCTTACATGTTTTTGTTGTGGATTGTTTCTAATCACAAGTGTGTTTGGAAAGCCGGCAATTTGGGTAGTGCGCGTGGCAATAGGTTTAGCTGATTGAGTTGCAGCAGTCAGTGAAAAGCATCTAAAATATGTGTGAAGATTATGTGTTTTGAGTATAATTTTAAATGTTGGATCAAGTAGGGGGGGGCGAAGATATGGTGCGTCTCTCTCCAGAATGCATGTAAATGTAGGAAGGTGCCCATTTTGTCAATGTCTTATTGCTGAACCGAGGTAAAGACTGTTTCAGGTTGGATATTCGATGGATATTCACGCTTTCAAACCTCAATAGCTTTCAAACCACTCGAGCCACAGACTCCAAATAAGTGTCAACATTGCACAGGTCTTATTTCCACGATTTTGACATGAATTCGCTTTCCAAAGCTAATAAACATGTAGAAATGTGAGCAGCCTTTCCTATTCCAAGTTCAATTAGTTAGGGAGCGTAAACAAAGTGCAAACTTTTTTTTACATTTGAATTTCAATTGCTCCTTGGTCATGTTACCTACTTGACTCAAACAAGGTTGAGAATGTCCACTGACTACCCTTCTATATTGCACACCCTTTGGTTTGTCCATTTTCATCTCACTCGTTTTTACATACATTTTTCAAACTTTCTAATTTCAATAGCTCCTTGGTCATGTCACTTACTGGACTCAAACTGTATTCAGAATGTACAATCAGTGGGCCTACACATTGCATACCCTTTAGTTTGTCCATTTTCATCTCACACAATTTTACATAAATGTTTCTAAATTAAAGATATCAATAGCTCCTTGGTCATGTGACCTACTGACTTCAAACAAGGTTCAGAATGTCCTCTGACTACCCTAATATATTGCACACACTTTAGTTTGTCCATTTTCATCTCACATGATTTTACCTCAATTTTTCAAACTTTTACATTTCAATAGCTCCTTGGTCATGTGACCTAATGACCTCAAACTACTTTCAGAATGTCCACAGACTGGCGGAGATGAGCACAGCAAGGCATCCAGTGCGGAAATGTGACCGATGACGGAGAAGCTGTCAGGAGCCCCGGGGAGAGTTCTCTTTTCTTTGTGAAAAGCAGGGCGCCCTGGAATGTTTTCGCCCCGTGAGAGGGGCCAAAGCCCTGAAAAACGTTGTGGTTTCGGCATCGTCTGGTGAGCTCTCCCTGACCCTTGAAAATCCGGGGGAGAGGGTGTAAATCTCACGCCGGGCTGTACCAATATCCGCAGCAGGTCTCCAAGGTGAACAGCCTTTGGCATGTTATGACAATGTAGGTAAGGGAAGTTGGCAAAAAAGATCCGTAACTTTGGGATAAGGATTGGCTCTAAGGGCTGGGTTAGTCGGGCTGGGGTGCGAAGCGGAGCTGGGCTCAAGCTGCGGCTGGGGGAGCAGTCGCTCCATCGTCCTCCTCTCGCCACCATTGGAAGTTCGTTGTGCGGCTCATCTCGCGGTCCCTCGTCCGTGGTCTCGCAAGGCGCTGTGTGCGGGGGTTCATCGGGGTGGTGTCCGTCACTGGGCCGAATGTGGACCGGTGGGGGGTTGGGTCTGACAGTTGGCGGCGGAAACTCTGGATGTGCGCCGGGCCCTTCTCGCGGATCTCCCCAGCACGGCGCACGCCAGCCCCACACATTGTAGGTGGGGAGGTCTCCTCTACACTCACTAGACTTCAGGCGGAAACCAAACCCATTAGCCCCACAGTGATAGGGCGTTGCATGGATCTGGCTCATGGCCTACGAAGTGGGGAGAGGTATCTCCAGCTTGTCTGGGGAGGGAGGCCTACATCTGATGTGGGTAGTAGTAAGAAGCCTAGGTTCCCACTGGGCACAGATCACTGAATGTCAACTTGATGAAATTCAAAGGAGTGTACCCACCTGTCGCGGTCACACTCAAATCCCCTGTGGGGTGACTGTGACCTCCTCATGTCAAAGTGAGGAATATTGATGAAGCGCTGGTAAAGGTGGTTCCTATGGCTCTGTCCCGGAGGGCTGTTTTGGCAAGCAAATGATTGAAAGGGGATGATTATTTTCTGTTGCTTCTTCCGACACCAGGTCGATGGTGCCGGTAAATACTGTGAGGGGTATCTGGTTCTCAAGCCTATAAGTATTGTGCTGGCACTTGATGTCGATTGGGTGTAAAAACCCAGTTAAAGTCTGCTGAAGGGTAGTAGTGGCAACTGATGTCCAGTTTGTAAGACAGAAAAGCCTCTGATGATACCACCGGGCGTGACTCGAATGGATGTCAATTTGATGATATCTGACTGTAGCATGCTATCCTTCGTGGTCGCACTCAAACCACCTTCGGGGTTGCTGTGACCCCCTCATGTCAAAGTGAGGAAATTCGATGAAGTGGGGGTAAACGGCGGGACATAATTAAGAGTTTCTTGAGGTAGCCAAATGCCTCGTCATCTAATTAGTGATGCAAGATTCGCACTGTCCCTACCTACTATCTAGCGAAAACACAGCCAAGGGAACGGGCTTGACGGAATCAGCCTCGGCCGCCGGGATAGCCTCTTTTGGCAGGTGCGGGGGGCACTCAGAGTCCGAGCAGGGGCGGCCGGACTCAGGTGCTGGGGGCAGCACTCAGGCTGTGGAGGTTGGGTTGGAGACTTAGTCTCTGAGCGAATAAAAGCGGGCGGGTGACCAGGTCCACAGAGCTTGTTTCAAGTTACCAGGTGCACAAGGAGGCCTCCATGAAGTTGGGGGCACTCTGAGTCCAATCAGGGGCGGCCGGACTCGGGGGCTGGGGGCAGCACTCAGGCCATAGAGGTTTTGAAATTGTACATTTTGAAAAGTTCATGTAAAATCGTGTGAGATGAAAACGGGCAAACTAAATGGTGTGAAATGTGTAGGCCCACTGATTGTACATTCTGAACACATTTTGAGTCCAGTAAGTGACATGACCAAGGAGCTATTGAAATTAGAAAGTTTGAAAAATTAATGTAAAAACGTGTGAGATGAAAAGGGACAAACTAAAGGGTGTGCAATATAGAAGGGTTGTCAGTGGACATTCTGAACCTTGTTTGAGGTCAGTAGGTCACATTACCAAGGAGCTATTGAAATTAGAATCATTGAAAAACATTGATAATTCATGTAAAATTGTGTGAGATGAAAATGGACAACCTAAAGGGTGTGCAATGTGTAGGCCCACTGAGTGTACATTCTGCACCTTGTTTGAAGTCAGTAGGTCACATGACCAAGGAGCTATTGAAATTATAAAGTTAAAATAATTCATGTAAAATCGTTTGAGATGTATATTGACAAACTAAAGGGTGTGCAATGTGTAGACCTGTTGAGTGTACATTCTGAACCTTGTTTGAAGTCAGTAGGTCACATGACCAAGGAGCTATTGAAATTCAAACATTTTAATAAATAATTTCAAATAGTGCGAGATGTAAATTGACCCCCCAAAAAATGGTATGCAATGTGTGTCTATGCCATCGGGTTAGCTAGAACCAGTTCTGAACGTTTTATGAGTAATGGTTAAAGAGCTTTTGAAATTAGAAAAATGTGATTTGTCACTATGTTGACTGTCCCTAACTGCTGTTGGTGGACGTAAGGAAAACTACAGGCGAATATCCATCGAATATCCAATCTGAATCTGGCTTTACCTCCGTTATCGCCGATTGACCAACTCTCCACGTATACCACTCATTTTTTTATTCGCCTCACAGAAGTCAACAAAGTCTGTTTTTTTTATCATAGTTCTTCGATAATCACCACGCCTCCTAATGATCACCAAGCAAAACATAATGATCTGATGATTCCATATATCTAGTGAAAACGTAATAAAAAAAAAAAGATGTGCTTTTTGTCCGGAGCTCACTGTGGTAGGACTGGCTAGTTGGTACAATGTTACAAGTTCGTTAGGACAGCTCCTCCTGGACGGTGTGATGATTTGATACAATGTTCAACTTCACTAGCAATAGCTCAAGTCAAGACATAGAAAGCGAGGCAGACAGGCGGAGAAGAGATATGAATGGGATTTCATTTTCATCAGGGTATTTTCTACTGTTTTTATCTTTCGGCTTTAGGCCTATGCATTTTACTTAGCTGACGATCGAAGTTATTGGCCCAATGATGCATTGGCCTATAGACTATAGTATATCTGAGTTATATGCTCTCATGTCTTTAGCCGTATCAATGTTACCATATGGCAGAGGCTAGTGATCTCGCCATAGTTTAATTTGTATAATTGTACTTCAGATTTTTATGATTAACCACGTGACAATGATGTTGAAAAAAGAAAGCGTAAACGTTATTAGGCTATTGTAACGACATTTTGCACGAAATTGTGCATAACTGGCACGCAGATCAGTAGAAATTGTAGGATACGTACTATAAGCTTCCCCAAACTTGAAACTCACGAGCTGCCTGTTCATTACTATTACACGCATTGTGCACCGTTTAGGAAGTCCCGTGAAAACAATGGGCCCGCCTATTGAAATCAAATGCCCGTCCAACTAATTCGTTCTGGCGCCGGGTCTGCTCTCCAGTCTGTATGTAGGCTACATACCTCTCAAGGACATCATGAGTGTCTGCTCGCTCATGGATCTTCGCTGCTACCTTCTCCTTTAAGGAGCTCTTTTAGGAGTGTGGACAGGTGAATCGCGATCACTCCATCCATGTCCTCTATCCAATGGCCTTGCTCCAATCGCGACTCACTCACCATTCACACTCTATGAGCAATTGGTAAGTGATGGGCCCGAAATAAACCAATTCAATCCGTTTTACTAACCGTAGACCGCTATCTCTCGCTCTCTCGATCTGTCTATCTACTCATGCTGGACGTTGATCAAATTGTTATGTCACGTCTGAGTTCTGCCAATGAGGGTGAGAAAAAAGGACAACAACATTGAATCATTTTAAAATAAATAAATGGGTTTTATTGGGAAAAGAGCATACCACACGGGCTATTGATGTGCAACATAAGAACATATGCATATTTATTAACTCATACACGTGGGCTTAAACAACAAACAGTGGACATCGTATTTCGCTGATAGTTTATGCCAATTAGTGTGTCTCATCCCATCTAATTTGAGGTTAGGCTGCCTCGTCCCAAATGGCTCTCTATTGCGTACATTGTAGACTACTTGACCAGGGCCAATAGTGCACTACATAGGGATTAGGGGCAGAGTGAGCGAGCTTTACCATAGCCACTGACTGATCCCTAATGTGTTGCACTTTCTCTGACGGCAACCCTTTGTTGAGTCATGCCCGTTTATGAATGCCCCTTAGTTGCTATAGCGATGGAGTATCCATGGCAACCGGGTGAGATCCGGGTAGTGGGTACATGCCATTTTACATTAGCCGGGTAATACATGAAATGAATATGGGTGAGGGGAATAAGTGCTAGACTTCCATCAGTGTCCCCCATTAATAAAAAGACAAGCTCTTACAGGGGTGAAAAAGTCAACTGGTAGAGATAAATCAATTCGGTAAAAACAAGGAATCTTTAAAAAAGCACGAGCATTTCAGTAACTAAAGAGTATTTCCGTAAGCAAAGAGCATTTCAGTAACTAGGTGAATTTGAACAAATATATTGTACAGGCTGAAATGGCCATCTGACCAATTTCATTCTTAAAAACACGAAACTAATTTAATGTGACAGGCTAGCCTTCAGTCTTCACATGGTAAGTTATTTATATCTCCATGATTTCTTTGGCACATTCATTCAGATCCATTTACAGACAAACCATCTAAATGCTTGTGCAAACAACAAAACATTTAATAAAAATACTGATATATAAAATAAAACTCCCTTTCCTCCAGAGAAAGGTATCTCTACACCATCCCGTCTAGAATATAAACTACACACATATTAAACACTTTAGTCACAAACGTTTAAAAACAACACATAATATTAGACAATCAAAAAAATAGACATTGTCGCATTTCCAAATGACTGATTATGACAATTTCTGTGAATAGACAAAACAACAATGAATTCACATACAGTAGTAAATGGAGCAACAGGTTAGTGGTATTACTGAAAACTATTTTGAAAAAATAATTGAAGGAAGCAATTGCAGAATTGTCCCGATATCATTTGGAAAGGAAATGTGAGGTAATGCTTGTAGTTTTTTTTTAATCAAGACTTCAAATATTAGCACCATCCGAGCGAGTGAAGTGAGTTCGGAACAACTGAATGTATGCGTTTTTCTTGCAAAGCATGTAAACAATTCAATCAAACTATTATATTAATCAGATTAATCCACAAGAATTGCAGTATTGTGTGCATGTAACCATACTCAGTGTATGCTTGCTTGTCATGCTAGTTAATGGTATAGATATATTTCATATGCCTCCAATATTTGGGAAAGTCACAGCTAGGGTTGCAGAATTCCCCAAACCTTCCAAAAATTCCCTGGCTTGTCAGAAATCTTGGTCGATGAATTCCAAGTTGGAGGATTCCCTTATAGCTTATTCCCTGCTGGTTCCAGAAATCATCCAACTAGATTTTGAGAAAAAAAGAAATGACATTTTAGGAACGTTTTGAGATTTGTGCAGCCCTACTCATAGTTTATATCGTCTAATAAAACCAATGCTAAAAAACGTAATTCCCAAGTGTCTGAAAAGGAATGCTCTACTTTAGCAGTAAGTAATTCTATAAATAATACCATATTCCTCTCAGTACAGAAAACTTTTCATCACTGACCAACACAACATAAATTACAACTATTTTATATTACAGGATCTTTACAGTAGAGCTACATATATTGTATGAATTAAAGGCCCCATACTGATATGATCAATAATCCATTCCTTAATTGAAATAGCCATGCAATTAAGTATAGCTAGCATAAACCAACCAGCACTAGCAGCCTTAATCATACAAATATAATCCCTTCATCGGGCATTCTAGTGATTCGGTTTCTGTGGTCTTAATTGACATGGGATTGCGGTCCGTGTAGTTTGAGGTTATTATCAAATGCAGGAAACCAACCTCAACCCAAACCAGTCACTGAAACCAGACTCAGCAACTGATACAAAGCTGTGACTAAACATGTGTTAGTTTAGTAGAAGATAAAAGTTCTTCCCTTTGTGCTCCCTTGTCTCTGTTTCTAGCTGATAAGAAGACGACTGGCCATGACGAGAGCTTGGACAATGGGGCTACCAACCAGTGAAGCTACACAGGATTCTGCTGACAATGGCAGCTATCGTCCTTTCTCAGATAGTGTGCGTTGTCTCTGTCCTGGAGGGGACCCATGGCAAACACCACATAGAGAGGAAGAGGCGGGGAAGGGAGACTAGCACCAGGATGGAGGGAATTGAGGAGGAAAAAGAGGGGAACTGGGTTGAGAAAATGGCTGAATTTGACCTGTAAGGATCTTAGAACCACACCACATATTAGAAGGATAAACCAGATGGAATGGAGCTAAGAAGAAAACTCCACCTCCTAGCCTGCAGTAGCAGCCATAGAAATAGAATGAATAGAACGGGAATCGCCATTCTAGTCAATGATGGCATAATGGGTGGACTGGCGGCCATTGCGAGTGTACCCATCAGAGCAAAGCATGAAGTAAAAGCAGGAAGTGTACCCGTCAATATGTGTTGTGATTTGTTGATTAAATTCAATTGACAACAAGTACATTCCATTGCATGAGCCTCATCAGTTAACATAATTTGAATGAACATTCTACATTAACCATGGAAATTATTGCATCACAGTATCAGGCAGCCATTACGAGTGGCTTGCAAAAGTATTCACCCTTGGCATTTTTCCTATTTTGTTGCCTTACAACCTGGAATTAAAATAGATTTTATGGGGGTTTGTATCATTTGATTTACACAACATGCCTACCACTGAAGATGCAACATATTTTTTATTGTGAAACAAACAAGAAATAACATAAAAAACGGAAAACTTGAGCGTGCATAACTATTCACCCACCCAAAGTCAATACTTTGTAGAGCCACCTTTTGCAGCAATTACAGCTGCAAGTCTCTTGTGGTATGTCTCTATAAGCTTGGCACATCTAGCCACTGGGATTTTTGCCCATTCTTCAAGGCAAAACTGCTCCAGCTCCTTCAAGTTGGATGGGTTCCGCTGGTGTACAGCAATCGTTTAGTCATACCGCATATTCTCAATTGGATTGAGGTCTGGGCTTTGACAAGGTCATTCCAAGATTTAAAAATGTTTCCCCTTAAACCACTCGAGTGTTGCTTTAGCAGTATGCTTAGGGTCATTGTCCTGCTGGAAGGTGAATCTCTGTCCCAGTCCCAAATCTCTGGAAGACTGAAACAGGTTCCCCTCAAGAATTTCCCTATATTTAGCACCATCCATCATTCTTTCAATTCTGACCAGTTTCCCAGTCCCTGCCAATGAAAAGCATCCCCATAGCATGATGCTGCCACCACCATGCTTCACTGTGGGGATGTTCTCAGGGTGATGAGAGGGGTTGGGTTTGCGCCAGACATAGCGTTTTCGTTGATGGCCAAAAAGCTCAATTTTAGTCTCATCTGACCAGCATACCTTCTTCCATATGTTTGGGGAGTCTCCCACATGCCTTTTGGTGAACCCCAAATGTGTTTGCTTATTTTTTTCTTTAAGCGATGGCTTTTTTCTGGCCACTCCTCCGTAAAGCCCAGCTCTGTGGAGTGTACGGCTTAAAGTGGTCCTATGGACAGATACTCCAATCTCGGCTGTGGAGCTTTGTAGTTCCTTCAGGATTATCTTTGGTCTCTTTGTTGCCTCTCTGATTAATGCCCTCCTTGCCTGGTCCGTGAGTTTTGGTGGGTGGCCCTCTCATGGCAGGTTTGTTGTGGTGCCATATTCTTTCCATTTTTTAATAATGGATTTAATGGTGCTCTGTGAGATGTTCAAAGTTTTGGATATTTTTATATAACCCAACCCTGATCTGTACTTCTCCACAACGTTGTCCCTGACCTGTTTGAAGAGCTCCTTGGTCTTCATGGTGCCGCTTGTTTGGTGGTGCCCCTTGCTTAGTGTTGTTGCAGACTCTGGGGCCTTTCGGAACAGATGTATATATACTGAGATCATGTGACACTTAGATTACACACAGGTGGACTTTATTTAACTAATTATGTGACTTCTGAAGGTAATTGGTTGCACCAGATCTTATTTAGGGGATTCATAGCAAAGGGGGTGAATACATATGCAAGCACAACTTTTCAGTTTTTAATTGTTTTGAATTTTTTGAAACAAGTTATTTTTTAATTTCACTTCACCAATTTGGACTATTTTGTGTATGTCCATTACATGAAATCCAAATAAAAATACATTTAAATTACAGGTTGTAATGCAACAAAATAGGAAAAATGCCAAGGGGGATGAATACTTTTGCAAGGCACTGTACCCATACGATTACCAGTGAAATTGCCAGGGTTAGAGGTTCCAAGCTCGTTCTATTCATCCTATTCTATGGTAGCAGTCTCCCTTGGGTTAAACTAGGTTCTGGTCAGGTGTCGATGTTGTCGTTGTCAGAAGACAGGAAGTCCCAGGTGGTGCGCTGGGCGTTGGATTGCTCCCGTTGGCGAGCCAGACAGAAATTGGAGGGGCGTGAGAGCCTCATGGAGGTCACGATGTTGGTGACGATTTCCTCCTGCTCCTCGTCGTGCTGCGACAACTGGCGGTTGAAGGCGATGGCATCAGCCGCAAACTGTGTTAAGTCTTTGGGGCTGCTGTTCTTGTAGAGAGAACGAGCAGACGATCAGTCAGAGATTGATAAAATAAGAGATTATAGATCACATGTTTAGCCGTAGAAGCCATACCCTCAGGGACACTCTAAAATCTAATTTTGTTAGATGGTTTCTGACATCAAACTGTCAAATCGAGTACATTACTCTACCTTGGACTGAAAACTAAAAACATATTTTGAATTTGGAGTGCAATGTCCCTTTAAACCCTCTCTGTATAACTTTGTTAGCCATCTGCCTGCCATATTTGAGATTTGTTTTTGCTGTTATGTACTATACATTCTGTCCAATGAGAGCTGAGTGGATTACCTTTGGAGGAAGTGTGGAGTTGGGAGACCTCTCTCTGGTGCATTCTTGGGGGAAATAAATGACAGGTTTAAATACAACAGTGTCCATTTCTTTTAAATGTATCCTTTCCTTCATTAATGATGTACAGTTTGGAGGAAATGGACTGGTGAAAACAAGCCCTCTGGTGTCTTATAGGTGGCTTTCACCCATTCAGCCTTCTCAGATCAGTGTATAATAGATGACGCAGAGGGGACAAGGCAAGGAAGCCAGTTAAGAGTATTGTTATAGATCCAGTATGTTATGGCCATACACCCATACAGTACTCAGAGGACCAATTACGTTTGGGCCTTGGCACTCACCCCCTGAGCCCAGGGGTGCTGCAGAACCTGGGCAGCACTGAGGCGTGTGGCATCCCGTACCAGTAGCCTGGAGATGAGGTCCTTGGCCTGGGCAGAGATATGGGCCCAGTCCCTCTCTGGGAACTCATACTGCACCTCCTCCATGTTCTCAAACAAGTTATTCTGCAGGGGTCAGACACAAAATAGACTTATAACTTGACTTTTCACCATAAAAACATGACTCATTCATTGTAAATGCAAAAAAATAAATGCTTAATACAAATAGTGCTGTATTAGTACTGTGTAAGGTGACCTGGGGTTATGAGGAGGACTGGGGATGTTGTGTGTGTGTGGGTGTATGTACACTATGTTTGTGTCCCTGGCAGATGTGGCAGGTCTCTCCTCGGTCCCAGCCACAGTCAGTCCCACAGTGGTCGGTGAAGGGGGGGCTGCCGCTCAGCAGAATATAAATTATGACCCCAGGCTCCAGAGGGCACAGGGCTTGACGTGGAACGAAGCCTCTTCTGTGAATACCTCCACCACCTCTGGGGCCATGTACTCTGCCGAGCCACACTGACGTGGAGAACACAAAACCACACACTGTTAGGGCATAAGTCAAAACAAATTTGAATTGAAGTGCATTTAAAATCACAACACTCTTTACAGTAAAAGTGAAACATTTGCATTCCCGCAGACCTGTGGGCCCCAACAAACATCATTGCGGTGCAGTTGGTATTTTTCATGCTGCGGGCGGGAGCGGGCGGTCAGATAGACAACTTTGGCAAGAAAATATTTTTTTCTCCCGCAGATTAGGCTATTTGGAAACAGACATTTGACATAGCCGTCTGATTAATCCTTATCACTGTTGAAGTTTCCAGTAAAACTGTCTGTTGCTCTTGTCCTGTTCTTCTTTCGTTTGGCTGAGTCTGAAATGCTTACTGGCTGGCTGGCCTCCACCTCTGTATAAACCAGTCAACTGTTAATTCAGGTCAACTGCTGGGGTTAGCTGCTCAACGGAAAGACTGTTTCCTTATGTTTTGAATGATTGCTTGAATCATAACTCATTGATAGATGAGGGCGATGTACTGACTAACTATGTACTATTAGCCAATTAGATAATAAATTATTGCTTCAATCTCAGAGTGTGCATTGTGTATACTGACTAACATGTTAGACTACTAAGTGCCAATTTGAAAATAAAGCAATTATTGCTTAAATTGCACATTGTGGGCAATGTGCATGCTGACTAATTATGCACTATGTGCCAATGTGATAACCCGGCAGACAGTGAGTTGGTTGTGAAGCTGGGCCCGTATTCATAATGATCTGGGAGGGAGAGCAAGAAAGTGCAAGCAGAGCCAGAGAGATCAGGCGGTGGAGAGGGAGAGAAAGAACAAGAAGGAGCACAGTTGAACGCTGACAAACAGTTGAGAAAAGCCTTATGGATATTCCCAAACATGCTTCTACATCCAGTGATAGTGTAGGCCTGTTTGTATTACTCATGGAAAATGATGCTACATTTCCGCTTTAACATCAAGATAAGCATAATAACTGGCAGTCTGGTACTACTCGACTCTGCTGCTAATATCTCTGAGGCAACAGGAAATGTTTTTTATTTAACCTTTATTTAACTAGGCAAGTCAGTTAAGAACAAATTCTTATTTACAATGACGGTCTACCCCGACCAAACCCTAACGACGCTGTGTCACGGTTGTCGTCGGTTAAGGTAGACCAAAACGCAGCAGGTACGTGCAGGCTCATCTTGACGTTTATTTATTTTCAAAAATGAACATACAAAAATAACAAAACGAAATACGAACAACAAAACAGTCTGGCTAGGCATAAGGCTAAGCACAGAACAATCACCCACACCTAACAAACACAAACACACCCTAATATATGGGACTCTCAATCAAAGGCAGATAGACAACATCTGCCTTCAACTGAGAGTCCCAACCCCAATTAACCAAACATAGAACACACTCACCAGACTACACATAGAAATACATAAACATAGACCATCAACCAAAAACCCGGAAATACTAAATCAAACACCCTTTAAACAAACACACCACCCTGAACCACATAAAACAAATACCCTCTGCCACGTCCTGACCAAACTACAATACTAATTAACCCTTATACTGGCCAGGACGTGACACGCTGGGCCAATTGTGCGACGCCCTATGGGACTCCCAATCACGGCCGGTCGTGATACAGCCTGGAATTGAACCAGGGTCTGTAGTGACGCCTCTAGCACTGAGATGCAGTGCCTCAATCCACTTGGGATTTTGGCCTATTTGGACACAGATTCCAGGTTAGAATTTTGTTTATATCATAAGTAATTCATAACTTCATTAGCTAGCTAACGTTGGCTAGCAAGACGTATTAGCTGACTCAACTAGCGCGAATGTCTGGTCAAGGTTGCTTTGGCTTTTCATGAAATTATTTTCATATAGCTGATAACTTTATATGGTTAGCTAGATTGTTAGCTAATAAGGTCGAAAATCTGCAATAGCTAGTTAACACTATGTTTATTGCCTCCAGTCTGGCACGACCAAGTCGTGACTGCTTTCACCAGTAAGAAGTCGAGCTGGGTTTGCTTGAATTTCTAGGTAACTCACCCAATGAATGACCCAGATATGTCTGACACATAGCCTACAGCAGTTAAACTGTACAAAGAGCTCTGCATATTTGTGAAAACAGAAAGAGAAAGTCCAACCAGTTCTGTAGAATGTGTGTTCAAGTCAGAGCATGTCATGTCATTATTTTGGGAAAGCCAGCTCTATGCTATCGGATCATCACTTGTTGCATTTTCTGTCTTGTTTTGACCCCGCTCAAATGCTGATGTACTACTCCAGTAGATAGCTAACAACCTGAAATGTTTCATATTTTTTTCAGTTGGTAGATATGGTGAGGCAGAGCACGATGGCAGAGCTGCAAGCCTTCCAGCACTCTCTCCAGGTAACTTCAATTGCTGTCAGAAATAGCTTACTAACTTGTCAAAACACAGTTGTGACTGCCCTTAACCTCCAGGCCGCCATTGTAAATAAGAATTTGTTCTTAACTGACTTGCCAAGTTAAATAAAGTTAAATACATTTTTTGTTTGTTTTAAATCCTCCATCAGAGCCTCTGACATCCTCTGGATGTTGTGATGGGTGGACAACATGGGCTTGTTCGTTTTTAATGGCCCGGTGCCCCGTTTGAGCGTGGTTTGTGCAATTAGACCATTTCGTTGATCCTTAGGAACTCTCCACTCAACCGGGGCATGGGGCCATGCAAAATGACTTCCAGATTTAAATACAGTTATTGACATAGTTCCCGCCTTTTCCCGCCCCCTCCCATGTCTACAGTTCAGTCATTAGACGAAAAGAAGAAGACACTGCTAGTGGGGCAGCTTGGCAAAACAATCGTGCATTTTGTGATAAAAGTAGATTAATGTGAATTTTAGTTCGGCCCGTTTTTTTCATGAAACATTGAATTTTGCCTTACTTCTATTAGCCCATTGAAATGCATTGAATAACAGATTCATACATGGAAAACAGAGTCTCACCTTTCCATAGAGTGGTCATATTAGTGTGTAGCCCAAACTGTCGCTTCAGACGAGTCCATTGGCGCTTGTGAGGGTTGTAAAGCAAAACGGAGAACACCATCTTGTTCATGAGAGTCTCATCTTTCCATACCATTCGGACACTACGGACATTTTTGTGAGAAGACAGATATTCGGGATGTCTCATGGTCTGACAAACGCCGCTCCAGCTCGGCCACCTCCACCACAGCTACGGAAGGCCGCCATTGGCGGATACAGTGGATTGAGATGCAGCCCATGCAAAAAAAACAGATCTCTCTATCTTAAACAGACAGATTTTGATGAAAATGATTTGATTATGCTAATTTCATTTCCATGGGGGCGAGGACATCGACTCTAGGGGTTTAACCGGCGATAGCCGACACCCACATAATGGCGGTGTAACTGCGTTAGAGCTGTCAAATCATTGAATAGCTGCTCTTCTGATCAGTGTCATTAAGCCACACGTCCCACTCGCATTAGAAGTTCAGGATGAGAAAGTGTAGGCTACATAGAAATGAAGACGCTCAAATTGAAAACCATTAAACAAAATAATGAGGTTTTCTATCGGCTTAATCGAGTTGTAGATTAGGGCTGTGGTGGTCCCAAAATTTCGTCAGCCGGTGATTGTCAAGCAAATAACTGTTGGTCTCACAGTAATTGACGTTAATTAACATAAACACATTTAGCATCTCCTGGCTTCCACGCAGCCTACAAGCCACTGATGCAGACCTTTGGAACATCTACATTTTAAAAAGTATAATAAATCCATGTAATATAGCCTACACCTTCACAATAAATCCATTATTTATTTTAGACAGGTCTAAAGAAGCATGTCATGAAGAAAATGTAGTCTATTTCAGAAGAACAGAATAGCATACTCTGAGTTGTCCTTATGTTAGGTTCTGATGTGGTTATTGTCACGTCCTGACCAGTAAAGGGGTCATTTGTCATTGTAGTATGGTCAGGGCGTGGCAGTTTTTGTGTGTTTTGGGGTTGGTTTATTTAGAGGGGATTGGTTCTAGTTTTCATTTTCTATGTTCTTTTTCTATGTGTAGCCGAGTATGGTTTCCAATCAGAGGCAGGTGTCTTTCGTTGTCTCTGATTGGAAGCCATACTTAGGCAGCCCTTTTTTCCTTTGGATTTGTGGGTGGTTGTTTTCGGTATAGTCTTTGTGCCTTACGGAACTGTTTCGTCGTTTATTTATTTTGTTTGAGTGTTCTCTCTAAATAAAGAAGGAAGATGAGCACTATACCCGCTGCGCCTTGGTCTGTCCCTGTAAATAAGAATTTGTTGTTAACTGACTTGCCTAGTTAAATAAATGAGCTCCTGGGCTCTCATTAAGTTTTGGATTTTCAATCACATTTGCATTGACGTCAGAGTGATTAGAGGGACAATAGAGTGCTGCGTATCAGGAAGTTAGCAAGTTAGCAAGTTTGGTTGGCTACTAATGACCATCAATAGTTTCAGAGCTTGGAGAAGCCTAATTGCTGTGACGGTCACGTGGAATTTGACTGCCTTCATGACTCGTGACCGCCGGTGTGTCGGTAATACAGTCACCACAACAGCCCTTGTGTAGATTACAATACATCTCACATTCCAGTGTTCGAACTTGTAAACAAGGTTCCATGAGATTTCTCTTAATGCAACTCTGTGCAGCCAATGGCAATGCCTGCTTTAGGTATAATGCCAGGAGCCACTTGTGGATTTGACAGCTTTACGTTGTTCCATCTTTGACACCGTCAAAACAACAGCTTTGCGGGTGTTGGCTAGCTTGAATCTAGCCCTTAATCTGAATTTTCTCCTGATATGGGCTTTGCAAAGTAGCTTTAGTAGCTATTTGTTTACATGCTCATGTAACTGGTAGGTTGTGAACCCCAGACTCCCGCTCCATAACCAAATATCTTAACCATTTCACCAAAAAATTATTCTGTCTTTGGCCGAGGGTGGTTCAAGTCACAGGCAAGGCTACCTCATCACTAGAACTTTTTAACTAGCCTCCGCTATACTCATCCTAGAAGTATTATTGTTAAACATTTTGGTTTTCAGGAGATCCAAAGCGAGAAGTATAGGCCAGAAATAAAAAAAAATCTAAGAAGTACAGGCTTCAATCTACTTTTTGTAGATTAATGGTTTGTAAAATAGTGGTACAGTCTACAGACTTTTAGTAAAATGCAGGTCTAGGCTCCCAGGGGCCAAATCTGTGGCTCCATATATAAATATTTTCAGGCTACATAAATCTACCTCTGTGCCAAATCTGGTGTGTTTATATCAAAATAGTCCTTCTGAATTTTAAACCAGTGTTACCGTATATGGCCATTTAAAATGGCTGCAAATCTGAGGTGGCTCCTTATCTTAACCTTTTCAGGGTCCATAAATCTATCTCTGTGCCAAATTTGGAGCCTTTATCTTAAAACAGTCTTTCGGAATTCCAAAAGTCAGCATGCATTTTGAAAAATGTTTGCCACGCCCCCAGGGGCGAAGTCTGGAGTCGCTCTATATCTATATCTTTTTAGGGTACATAAATATACCTCTGTGCCAAATTTGGGTTGTTAATCTCAAGACAGGCTTTCTGAACTGTAAATTGTATTACCTTCTGTGGCCATTTCATAAGATGACTGCCAAGGCCCCTGGGGGCCAAATCTGTAGTGGTTCCATACATGGTGTGTCTATGTCAAAAAAGGCCTTCAGAACTCTAACAGTGTATTACTGACAGTGGCCATTTTGTAAGATGGCCACCACAACTATGTGGTGATTCCATATCTAAATCTTTTTAGGCTAAATAAATCTACCTCTGTGCCAAATTTGATGTGTTTATCTAAAAAAAACTCTAAAATGTTAATACCGACAGTGGCCACACACACACACACACACACACACACACACACACACACACACACACAAAGTTGTTTAAAGTAACTGTCCCCAGGGGTCAAATCTGTGGTGGCTCCATATATAAATATTTTCAGGCTACATAAATCTATCTTTTAATTGCTGCATATCTGGGCTGGCTCCATATCTTAATCTTTTAAGGATCCAGAAATCTACCTCTGTGACAAATTTGGAGCATTTATCTTAAAAGAGATTTCCAAAATATTGTTACCATCTGCAACCATTTTGAAAAACGGTTGCCACGCCCCCCAGGGGCCAAATATGGGGTGTATACATATTATTATAGGGCTCCATGCCCTATAATAGTCTTGCCCTATAAATAGTACGTCCTATTAGTTATATCCATGAGTCATATTAGTATTTTAATATCAAATAGCTTTCCTCAAAACGAACACACACATCGACATGCACATACACACACACACACACACACACACACACACACACACACACACACTAGAGACAGACAGAGAGAATCGCTGTTTAAAGAATCGTTGTTTAAAGTAACTGTCCAGTGGAAATTCTGTTCATATTCTGTTAACTCATTCAATGCTGTTGACTCATCCTATACTCTTATTTGTGGCCAAAGCATTAAAAAAATATATATAGAAAAAAACACCTCAAACTTGTATCTCAAGTAGACTGTTTCAAAAATGCATGCTATTTCCAAATATAGGATGATTTTATTCTCCTGAGGAGAATGAGCTGGCCAATGAGTGGTCTACTTGCGTTAAGTTTTTTTTGAAAAGTATACGCCCACACCATTCTTTTGTTGGGGTGAGCCTACACCACTGCAACACAGAAAAGCTGCTTTTTAACATACTTAATTACCATTTTTTGGAAGGAAAACTATTTCCCTCATATTGTAATTCATTTCATAGAAATCTGGAAACACTGGACAGTTAATTTAAGGTTTTACAAAAGCAATGAGGCAGGTTTTAATTGGTCACCATCTGAATGAAAATATCCTATGTCTGATATTTAGTTTGATCACAGCTAAAACATTTCCTTAATAATAAAATGCAAATTAACAGGGCATGCAACAAAACACTAATTGTAGTGGGTGAACTTACTTGTCCTAACACATGGCAATTGAATCAGTTACACAGCTCAATCAGATTAGTCTCCCAGAGTAATCCCAGTTTAACTAGTTTTGGTAAATGAAAATGAAGTCAGTATTTCACAAGTATTGCTTCCAGTTGTCACCCTGTTCTTACCCAGACACCTCACAAAATGTCTGTTTTTCAAAGTCCTTAACTCTGTTGCCTCTGGCTGGGACACATTGGACACGTATTTGTCACAAAATGCTAAATACTGGAGAGGGGTCTTGTGATGTCGCCTTCTGTCCATCACAAAATGGCTCAAACACCTTGAAACCGCAAACACATTTTGGAAGTTAATGATGTCAAGAACATGCACAAGAAAAACATATTCATGCTTAATAAAACAGAGCTAGAGTAGTTGTTAAAATAAAAAACACAATACTGAAATGCTGCATGTCACAGCACAAAATCTAGGAAGCAGAACAGTCCTTTTTCCTAAAAACATATAGCCTATTGGCTGAAAATGTGAATAAACATTCTAATGCTTGATGGATAACAGTTAGGTTCATCAAATCCACTCCAAATCCACTCAACTGTCCTTTGGTTTGCGTGTTTGGAATGTTATTTAAGCAGTGGGCCTCTTGAAGGGCTCCGTGGAATTTTGAAATGATGTGCACTCCATTGTCCAAGTGGTTTAGTTACAGATCTTCTCTGTCATTGCTCTCTGGGGGTTAAAGAAAAGAGAGGAGAGACAGGCAATTCATATGATATTGACAAATGACCAGTAGATGGCCCCAGGCTTAATTTATAGTAACAGACAATGCTACACACCTACTGTCACGCTGTATAAGGCAACAAATATATTCGAACAGATAGGCTACAATAAAGTCGTCATCTGATGAGAAGTCACTCGGCTGTTTCCATCTTACCTCTAGGCATCCAAAAGCAGAAAAGCTAAATGATCAGTCTATCACACCCTCCTATGTTAACAACGTTTATTTCCCCCCAGATTATGTTGTTGATATAGTCTCATTACTTTCTCACCAGGGGGGGAAGTAAAGTCTGTCCTTTATAATGATGATAACAGAGGCATTTTATTGTACCTTGGAGCTCCTACCGCCATCTGTTCAGATGTAACGAAGCTCTCTGCACTAGAGAAAACAACTTGAAAGTGACATGATTCTCACTTATGGCTGGCTAGACTGCAATTTCACTTATGATGGTTATATAAACCAAACCAGATTTTTTACAAAGAGTTTAACAAGTTTCTTTTATGATGCAAACTGGGGAAATAAGTGGTGCATCATTAATTCCAATGACAGTGCCAAAGGGAAAATGAAAGACACACAGCTATCGTATAATTATTTTATACTGGACTGTGATTTAGTAATATGCTCTATGCCCAGAGTTGATTCTGTATAATCACCCAGTTTATGTGGTTTGCGCAGACACTCAAAACAACATGTTCTGTTGTGGTGTGAAATAACGCAGACGATACACTGCCTTCGTTTTATGGAGGAAAATGTAAGCTCCTCCCTCATTGGGCCAATGCAAAACTAGTAAGTCTGAATGATAGTAATGTGAAGGATACGCCCTCATAAATTCATATCCAGACACCCTTCTACCCCTGTCCTAAATATGAACTTACAGGACACAGAAATGGAAACCTTCCACCCAAGCTCGATCTAAGGGTACATCCCAAATGGCACCCTATTCCATATTTAGTGCACTACTTTTGACCCCCCCCCTCCCCCCTCCATTCACCCCACACCTCCTTTCTCACCAGGGGCTCCAGTTCAGAGTGCTCGATGAGGCTGAACTCGGAGATGAAATAATAGTAGTGTTTGTAGCAGGTATTGATGTGGGCCTCGGCGCCCATACTGCAGATGCTGTCAAAGTGGTGGATGTAGACGTGCACAAAGACCCGGAAGAGACGGCTCAGGATCTTCTTGCACACCTGTTGGAAGTTCTTAGGGAAAGGAACACCTGGGACCAAAGAGGATAGAACTGTCAGCGAGGAAGACTGCCACCCCATTAGATTCCTTTTAGAGACCATCCCTGGATACATTCATGAAAAACTATTTGTAACTATCAGAATGTCATTATGTTCCATAATTATGTTCTATTATGTTTCGTAATTACATTTCACTTAGCATTAAAGCTATCACATTCGTTTCCATTGGAGATCATTCAAACCACACTGGACATCAATATCCTACACTGTAGGTAGATCATATACTGCAAAATTTCTCTCGGCAGCCCGCAATGCAATTACATGTTAATTTAATAGATTATTCATGCACATAATCTCCCTCCTCAAACAGAGCTTGATAACAACCCTTTGACGATGAACAATAGACTCAGAGTACCCCATTCAATTTCTTCCAAATGCCACCCCCCAGAGTGATAATTATACCGTGACATTCGGGGGAGCCTCACTTAGGAATTTTCTTATGGGCCTAACAGTAAAGATGTCATTTAACAGTAAAAAAATGTATTTGATTTTAATGTGGCATGAACACAACCAGTCATGATGTTTTCATCTGATTGTCAAATAAATCACTTCCAGAAGTAGGCTAACCGCAGCTGCGCACATTTGTCTACTCCAAAATAATTCCAGCATCCAAACCGTGCACACTGTACACTTGCTATTTGATGAATGGAAAAAGACATGTAAAGACATTTGGCCATTGTCATTAGGCCTAATATAGTGGTGTGCATTCATGGATGCCAAGGGAATCTATGGTTCCCCAAAAAACTATAAACAAATAAAAATAATTATGAAATGATATTTCATAATTTTCCTTCAATTCGCAAGTGTCTGAATCTATCTCACCGGAGAAAGCATCATACTCTTTTTGACCAGACAGCATCAGATACATGGGCTGCACATACTGAGACAGAGAGGCGCTGTTTCACTCACTCGGACGCTTTCTCCAGTGAGATTGATGCATCTTGCGGTCAGCGCTGTCGGCCCGTCTTGGTCAAATTATCAATATTTAGGGACCCCCCCCCAAAAGTTTGACTTTTGTTGCATTTAGAGGAGCTCATGTCTCATTCATGGGAGCTTAGCTCACACTGGTCCCCCATAATTCACACTCTGCCACCCTCATTGTGTAACTAACCTATCTAATTAACCTTTCTTTGAACCTTTCTAGATCCATTAAAGATACTGCCAGAGAGCGTGGGCATGAAGCCACATCGCAGGTGCGTTCACTATCCTAGTTTGGAACCACTGCCTTACACACCTACTCTCGTGGGGAAGATGTTCTCGTTGTTGATGTTGGTCTCTATCCAGTCCATCAGAAGGTTCATGTATTTCAAGGCGGGCAGCTTGGTGGGCTTCTTGTAGTCGTCTCCGTCCTGCCACCGGTACTCGTAGCGCAGGCCCCCGGACATGATGGGGCAGGTGCGCTCGGTGCAGAACTCGCTGACCGTGCCGTAGATCAGGTTGATCCGGTTGAAGAAGTCCACCACGTGCACGGCGATCCAGTCGTTGATGTTCTCTCCTTCGGGAAGCTGGACCACTTTCCTCAGGTCCAGGCCTGACTTCAGAGAGGCCTGGGCCTTCTTGTACAGCTCAAAGCGCTGTGTCCCAGGCTCAAAGCGCTTCCGAGGCCTAAACGTTTTGTCTTTGCTGAAGACTTGTCCGAGACAGAGCGCCATTGTCTTAATGGTGGACTCTATGGTGTGGCCTAATGGTTAGTGTGTGTGTTGGCGGGGGTTCCTGAGCATGGATTGGACAGGTTTCACTAACATACGTTTGATTAGGTTGCAGGTCTCTGAGGAGTTGTTCTATTCAGAGGGCAGTGACCTCTACATTGGGGATGATTGAGAATGGAGGGACCCCTCTCTGAGACATAGAGGAAACAAAATAGGTCATGAGAGGTTAGTGATGCTCAGCTCGTTCACAATGCTATCATGCCTGCAAACAAAGTGTTCAACAGACCAGAATCAGGCAGCATGATAGAAATCAGGAAACGAAAGCAGCAAAGTAGAAACAATACTGTAAGGTTGTTTACAAAGGGAATATCTTGAAGGACTTGATGAGCAAAGCATGTAGTGATTGTGAAACGGCTCGGAATAGAAAATATGACCCCAAATACGAGGTGAGAAGAATCCATTTGCGGAATTCATTTCTGGTGACCACTGTTTTCTGGCGGCCACTATGCGTTGAATGTCACAAGACTAACAACCATAGTGCCCTTGAAATAGGTCCGGTGTGATCTAATACTGAAATCAGATCAGAGGGGATAGCCAAAAGGTAACTGTGTAAATGTAGAGCATGCTGCACTTCACTAAGAGGAAGCGTTGCGAAAGGGTTCTTTACGTCGTCTGTACATGAGACATTTTGAACTTTCCACCTAAAGCAGCCAACCACACGCTCAACATTAACTATGCAGAACACTACCTCTCACTGGTCATACAAGTCCATCGGAGAAAATCCACTTGAGTAGCGCAGCTACACTGCCTCAAGTTCAATTGCAGCACCATGAGTCGTCTAACACCTTCGCCATTGACCTGATACAATATTGACGGAGATCTACTCTCCTGTAGGGATGGACAATAGCACAGCAGATAATTACTGTAATAGCGTCATGCATCCGGTTATTATTAGCCATTAACCATCTGGCAGATAATGGGGAGATAATTTTTGCAGTGTCCTGGACTGATTAAGGATCAAACAGCCTGAATGGGTTTGACATTTTCCTTTCAGACAGTGAATGTTGCAGGAGGACAAAATCTATTAGACTAAATCGCTTTTTTTTTAAATCATAAGGGTTAATAACAAATGATTGTCAGTATCAGAATATCGTATGAAAAAGGGGGGGGTGAAGGGGTAGGGGGGAGTCATTTAGAGGGATGAGTCATCACAACAACTCGTATGTCAATCAAGTCAAGTGCACCAGAGAGAAGAGAATAACTCATGGTGGATGAGATCTTACTGAGAACTCCCCAGCAAAATAGTTCAGTACAGGGCAGGTTTAGTAGCCAACTGGCTACTCAGCTCTATGGTTAAGAAGGATCTGAACTTTACTGAGTTTCCATGAGTTTCATGTGGAGTGCTCTGAAAAGCCAAGGCAAACTTTACAGCTGTCAATAAGTCATGCAGGTATTTGTTCCAAATAGTATACCCTGAATACATTGGAAACAGTATGATGTTCTAAAATGCTTCTGAAGCTTCTTTTAATATAGCTTCTTCTTTCATTCTAAACGACACTGTCTCGTGCCTTTATGACTATATGTGACTGTATCCACATTTGTGTCCCACGTTCCATTTCACACAGCTGCTCTCAACAGTTCCTGGTTTTGCTATGGTGCAACGTGAGTGGTTAAGGTGGGAAATATTTGTATTTCTATATAAGTCAAGCTTATTCATGTGCTCTTAGTCTGAAATCTACAGTCATGCAGAATGAGTCCAAGTAGAAATGTTGCATTACACTTGGTTTAGTGTAGTTTTACTGCCGTTTTGCTATCACGCCTCGATTAGACCAATAGCGTCATTGCGTTTTGGTACATCAGAAGTGCATTAATTTCCAATGGAAAGCTCATTTTGCCTTGCAGTATTGTGCTGCAGAGGCAGTTGAAGTGCGTTCTGTGTTCTGGGTGGTGCATAGATTGGATTTATACAAGATATGCATAAAATTGTGTGCGTCGACTTGACTTGAACAAGTTAAGCAAAAGGTGAATGTAGAACTTTTGTTGCATTCATATCCACTAAAATGTTCGATTACATAATGAAACAAGTTTGACTGCAGAATTTATTACGCAGTATTGATGCAATGACGTTGTCGGTCTGATAGAGGCGTTAGACGACAGGCAGAACTTTGACAAAGAGCTTCCTCTTTCACTCCTCGTGGCCTGTATTTATAAAGCATCTCAGAATAGGAGTGCTGACCTAGGATCAGGTCCCCCCCACTCCATATAATCTTTTTCATTATGATCCGAAAGGCAGAACTGATTCTAGATCAGCATTCCTACTCCGAGACGTGTAGGAATGAGGGTGCCCTGGACTGTTCAGGAGGAGAATGTCATCCATCTTCTTGACAGCTTCCACCACATAAGCATGGTGTTTGTACACAGTATGTGTGGTGTGAACAGGATCCTCCTCTTCCTCAGTACTTTACATCTATTAGCTCTACTGGTGAGTTTCTATTGTCGATCATACAGGCATTCAACATTGGGAAAGCACTGAGTTTGTAGTCCCTTTGAGAATGACCAGAAAATATGTGCTGGTCTACAACTGGATAGCCGGCTGATTTGGTGACGTCTACTACCCTCCGTTGGTTATGGTATCTAACTTTCAGATCCACAGATGTGAATAACAGTCATGGACCGTAAACCCCAGAGTACTACTGTATTTAACAGTCGCAGTGCACAGAGAATACATTTCCATACAGGCCAAGGGATTGGGTTACATTTGCTTTGTTGACTTCACTGCTTCTCAGTCTCCACATGCCTCTCCAATTACAGACTGGTGCATGTCTGATCACGCACGGGGGACGGCGGACCAGACCCACTGTGCACACTGCATACTTCACTGAGTTTTCCATGGAATTTCCTTCTGACAGTGGAGAATAACGGCAGCTCTTTCTCGATCCTACACACATATGTGGGAGAGAAAATAGTCGCTAATGCAATGGACCAAACGCAGTTGGATCCAGTTATATGCATCAAAGTGAAAGAGTGAGAGAGATACAAGGAGATCAACAGAGACATAGAAAAAGGGGAGAAGTTTCCTCACAGTACCTGGCTGGGCTCCCAATGTGGACGACTTGGAATGTGGACAAAGAGCCAGGCAGATCTGTCCCTCTCCGGTTCCTACGGATACTCCCTCCTTCCCAGCCACCAACAGACCTTGAGGCTCCAACTTCACTGAGAAGCCAGCGACACAGTAGCGCGGTCAAAAAAAAGTACAAGTTGAAAAGTTGTTTGGCTTCTCTTCCTGTGAGTGATGTCACATCCTGACTTTGTCTGAGAGGCCCCTGCTGTCTCCGTGTGTCTATCTACGTGTGTGTATGTGTGCATGGAAGACCTATAAATTCGACAGAGGAGGTTCCCTCTCTGCCACTCCTCTTTCTCTCTCTCTGTCTACTTATCCTGTAGAAAGGCAGCCCGTCCCCCTTAGCCAACGAGGCCCGGCCCTCATGTGGGAGCTCTGGGAAAACAAACCCTCTTATTATCCCACAGAGCCAGAGCAGGGGGAGCGGACACACACTGCGCATAAGTGCTGCAGGCCTCTTGGCGTGCAGTCTAGTCTCTCGCTCTCGCTTTGTCATTTCTCAAAAACATATAATTTCACTGTCATTGCCAAGACATAACCAAATCCATCAATTTTGGCCCGCAGAAATGTATTGTGTGGTGCCACACGTACACAAGCAAGTGTCACAAATCTACAAAGGGAGACGAATTAAAGAGAAAACAGCCGTGAGTAATCAAATGCAGCATGTTTCGCAGAAATGTTCTCGTTCACCGGCTCCCTTCCACAGTAAAATGGTAAGGCTTGTTTGTTCCCTGATGGTCTAACGTTGCTGCGGACGCCGTCCAGAGGAAGAGTTCTCTGTAGTTTAAAGTTACCTGGTCAGACACCGGCTGCATTCAGTGGACCCTCCTGCAGTGCCGCGATAAAGCAGTGGCCTCCAGGCCTGCAGGATGAGAGAAAGGGAGGGACCGGCAGAGAGAGAGAGAGAGAGAGCAGGCCTTTCTCTCTGAAGTGCATGTCATGTAGGGAAGACTTACCCGGTGACCCGCTTGGTATGTTACTGTGAATAAACGGTCCAATTGTAATTGGCCGTAACATATTACATACTGTGTTTTACACAACGATTATAACAGATTTGCAACCTATTAAGCAAAAATAGACCACCACTCAATCAAATAAATGTTGAAAATTGATCGTCAAAGTGCATATTTCAAAATCATGAATTCTGTATCTCATAGCTGCAATGAAGAGGTTTGCATGTAATTGCGGATAAAACTCTCCATGCAGTGACCCACAACATCCACTGGGTGTCAGCATCTCCATATCTCTTGGTCTTGAGGGCTCAGAAACGAGAAAGGTTTCTCATGAAATCCAGAGCTTCAAGAGAAGCTGCGGTCAATAAGTCATTGCCGATAATCAATTATGAAATGAATGTTAGATTTACGAAGATGCTGTGCATTGTCAAGCCTTGCAATGCTATGACAAGCCTTTCCCTTTCACACTAAGTAAAAGCTCCGACGGAGGCCGTGAGGCCGATACGTAAAGCTCATTGAAGAGCAGTAACGCTATCAAGAGCAGGGTTTCGGGTTTCTTCTTTATTTTTTTCTCCTTTCACACTAAGTGAAATAAAAAAAGAGAAAGATTAGAAACTTACCACACAAATTACAGCAAAGTAATCTGTTAAATGACACCACTGCTGAATAGGACAGTATAAACTAATTAGAGATAATAAAAACAGATTATAACAGAACTCAATCAAATAAGTTTAACCAAGAATGTATCGTAAATGACTAATAAAATAAGCCCGTGTGCGTACAGTACAGTGGCTCCCATCTTAAAGCTATCTAATACAATCATAAATGGCTACAATTACACTATTGACAGTCTGGAACCATTATATGTCTCAGCATCCTCGGGGCTCCCGAGTGACACGGCGGTCTACGACACTGCATCTCAGTGCTAGAGGTTCGATTCCAGGCTGTATAACAACCGGCTGTGATTGGGAGTCCCATAGGGCGACACACAATTGGCCCAGCGTCATCCGGGTTAAGGGTTTTGGCCGGGGTAGGCCGTCATTGTAAATAAGAATTTGTTCTTAACTGACTTGCCTGGTTAAATAAATAAGAAGGCTCTCACCGGTCTAGTTCTAGTGAGAAACGACACCGCTTTTTCCTTTGACCGCCCACCCTTTCCTGCTCCATCAAAGGGATCAAAAAACGCAGGGAGGAGGGAGGGACAAGCTTTTCAGTTGAAACATGACACATTTAACGGTTCCCTCTTCAAGGTTCTCAGGCTCTCCACCAGTTTGTTCCAGGTGGGTAATACTTTTATTTGACAGATTATTAGATACTTGCTGTTTTGTATTCCACTTGAATCAAAAGTATTTCTAGTATAACTATTGTAAAACAGGTAACCTATAGGTATGTGGCTGCAGGTGATCTAAGGTATACTGTTGGCTAGGGTGTCACAATGTCACAACAGTTGCCTGTTATACTTGCATGCATACATATGATTAGTCATGGTAGGGGATTTCAAAACCACTTGACTTGATAAACTTGTAAAAGTCTGAAGTAACAAGTTTTTTTTATGTACATGCTATGTGAATATGCTATTCCTAATTCCTACAAATTACAGTCAGATTTGTAATCAAGATCATGCGCGTGCCACTAACGTTACTACATGAACAGGAAGTGTGTGGGCCACCAATTGTGCAATCGCAATACCATTGTGTCATTTTTACATCTGGCCGGTGGCGACCATTTTTGGGGCGATGGGGGTTGCCCATTTTGGATGTTATTTTGGCATTAACACGTGTCACATATCAGTTTGCAAACAATGTAAAAAAATTACAAAAATAAAATAGAGTTACTAAAGCTACACACAAACTTGGTCTCTTTTTTTCTTTCTTGAGTAAGGCAGCTCCAAAATGTAGCTGTTTCAGCCTAGCTCAGTGCTTTCTGTGGTGGTGGGCAGCTAGCAGAAAATACGGAGCGTAGGTGTTGGTAATGTACTCTAGTTGTGCCGTGATTGGCTCAATGTTCTGTCACTCTTGGGTAAACAACGTCACCTCCAAATCTAAAGGTAGAGCTCAAAAATTACCTTTGGGTGCTGCCATAGAGTTGCATTAAAAGTGCCCATCCAAGAAGGCCCAAGGTCATTGGCCACAGATAAAATGACGTCAAATCACGTTATATCTACAGTAGCTTTGATTGGTCAACATCATACTTTCAAAATCTTAGCTAGCAAGCTAGCAGTCATCATCATGAATCAAGTCAACAATCTACTGGCAAATCCTTTTAAATCCTTGTCATATGAAGAGAAATAATGAAAAGAAATTATAGTTAAAATGTATCGGTGCTCAAAATGTATCAGTGTCATTGGACATAAACATTACACAAGTTGGAAATCGCAAATCGCAAATGAGTGGTTTGGAAGGAATCAGTGGCTAACTGTAAGCTTTGCAAAGCAATCACTAGCCTGCTATTAGTGGAGTGGATGTGTGGTCCAAGTCTGGGTTTAAGGGTCTTTTTTGAAGCTTAAAAGGATAAACTTTCAACATTGGCCATGCTGTCAATTCAGCAAGACTTCTGCCGCACTCAAACAACTGGAAACTAAGGACTGTGAAATCTGACTTCAGTTCAAGACAACTGGGAACTAGGAAAAAACAAGCTCCGACTGGGAAAATACATTTTGAAAGGTCATCCAACTCTGTATTGCAAGTCAGGAACTCAAGCCACTTTTTAGAGCTCCGACCTGAAGATCACTGACGTCATCATGATTCTACCTTGTTTTTTTTCCAGAGTTCCGAGTTGTCTTGAAAGCAACATAAATTGCAAGAGCTTTCATTGTCTGCTTATATGCCCCCATTATTTATCCTACGGTTCTGACTTGGTGTGCAGGGAGAATACTGTAAGAAAAGCCCATGTTTCTAATTCTGTCGCTGTACATTTCAAAAGTGCTGAACTATTACGTCCGTCCTAGCTCACTCATTAATGTCTTAATCAAAATTACGGATTGCCTCTTATCCGCTCGTCCTCTCCTTGTGCCATAGTTTGTACATCTCAATTCTCAGTAGAAATCACATTTGTTTAAGCAAGTCAGCCATATCAGTTATGTTTTTTTTTAAAGGCGGTTAATGAGGCTGAATGAACTGATCACTGCCAGAAAAGGCTCCGCTGACCGACAGATGTAGCAGGTGTTGGGACTGCTGTTGGGACAGCTTTATGTAGGCCCTAACAGTTTGGGGCACCGTTTGTCACCATATTGTGTAGTGTAGTGGCTATGCTGGCATGCATAAAAATATATATAATTGTTTGCCCCACCAAGATTTACATGCTAAAATCGCCACTGAATCTGGCCTACTCTGTGCTAGTAGTTGATCCCCCAAACCATATTTAAAAAATATATATTTTGGTTCATTACAGAGAAAATTGGTTGTCACATTGTGCTGAGCCATCACTTGCAATTGACTACAATGCATTTTTCCACTGTGCCATAAATCAATGTTTGAGTGATGCTGTTTACAACAACAAAAATATGGATTTATTGGACAGTGGAACATTAGATTTAAAAAAAAAGTTTGCTCAAACCTTACCTGGGCCGGATTGAGTGGGCTCGCAGGCCGGATCTGGCCCACAGGCCGTATGTATCGTGTTTAATGGAAGACCCAGATGCAGACTAGAATCGGGGGCAGGCAAAATGACAGGTCAAGGGCAGGTAGAGGTCAGTAATCCAGATCAGAGTCCAAAAGGCACAGAACGGCAGGCAGTCTCAGTCTCAGGGTCGGGGCAGGCAGAATGGTCAAAACCGGGAAAACAGGAACTATAGAAAAGACAGGAGCAAGGGGAAAAACGCTGGTAGGCTTGACGAACAAAACGAACTGACAATAGACAAACAGAGAACACAGGTATAAATACACAGGGGATAATGAGGGGAGATGGGAGACACCTGGTGAGGGGTGGAGACGAGCACAAAGACAGATTTCCCCCCAGTCAGCCAGGAATACAGAGAGGACAATGGCTTAACTTGTTACTCGTAAGAGTTGGCTATGTGCTCTACTTTTCCATTAGATTAAGCAGACATTTGCTTGTGTCCTGAAGAGGAGCCTCGTGAGCCACACGATGGCAGAAATGCAATCGCTTAATTTGTCTAAGCACAGTGAGTAGTTAGAAGGTACTAAACAATCATTTATTTCATAAGACTTTTGCAGACAAATTTTCCCTTTTAATCACCTCAGACGACCAAGAGAACTGCACCTGGATCGAACATCAGTATGTTTCCCCGAGCATATACATCATCCCAGGTTCACCATAAGTGTTGAATGAGTGAATTAATTCATTCATGGATGAATTCATTTGATTTGTGGAAGTTATTTTCATACCAGAGGCAAGGCATTCCTCACATTCATCATGGATAGTGTCATTTCATTCAATATATACATAGTCTTACATAATCCTACAGTACGCTGTCTGCCAGCCCTGCTCTACTCTAATAGGTCAAGTCTACCTTCAGGATATGACCTTTTACCTTCTTAGTTTGATCTCAATGACCGACTTGCAGGGAGCCACAGCTTAATTTTGGCGTGCATCAACAACAACAACATTTTTTGGCCCCACCAAGATTTACGTGATAAAATCTTCACTTCATCTGGCCTACTCTGTGCTTGTAGTTGATTCCCCCCTAAACCATTTTTTTGCAATATTTTGTTTCGTTACAGAGAAAATTGGTTGTCACATTTTGCTGAGTCATCACTTGCAATTCACCACAATGTAATTTTCCACTGTGCCATAAATCAATGCTTGAGTGATGCTGTTTACAACAACAACAACAAAAATATGCATATATGGATTTATGGGACAGTGGAACATTTTCCACAAAATTTGGGGCAGAGACATCAGATTTAAAAAAAAGTTTACTCAAACCTTCCTTGGGCCGGTTTGAGTGGGCTCGCAGGCAGGATCTGGCCCACAAGCCTTACGTTTCCCACCCCTGGTTTACACACTTAGTTTGAATGTTGCTATCGCCCAATCAGTGTCAAGTGTCAATGGCTGCTTCCTAAAGGATAGCCTTGTCTCCAGGCTAATAGGACACAAGCAAATGTGTTCTTAATTTAATTGGAAACTGTCCGAACATTTTCAGCCAGTTTCCCGGTCACAGATTAAGGTTGAAATGAAATCTATTTCAACTGAGATTGTCCATTGAGCATGCTTATTAGTTCAGGACTGGGGTTAATGTACAGTATGTCCGGGAAACCGGTCCTCTACAGCTTCTCAAGGGAAGGGCAACCCAGACTGGACTGAATAAAATGCTTTGGGTCATCATTTTATGCCCCTTGCTCATTGTTTGACTGGCCACTAAGCAATGGGCTGGCTTTCTCCTGGGTCATTTCCCTCCAGTCATCCAGGAACACAGAGAGGACAATGGCTTAACTTGTTACTCATAAGAGTTGGCTATGTGCTCTACTTTCCCATTAGATTAAGCAGACATTTGCTTGTGTCCTGAAGAGGAGCCTCGTGAGCCACACGATGGCAGAAATGCAATCGCTTAATTTGTCGAAGCACAGTGTGTCAAGGCTTTGGGTAACTGGTGAAAAGGAGTGAGGCGAGAGCTGAGATGCGTGGACAAGGTATTTAATACACGAAAACCACCAGTATAGAAACAATACAACGGTGCGTCAAATATACCGGTACCACGAAAATTACACGGGTACCGGTAAACACGAAAATTACACGGGTACCGGTAAACGGGCACAATGACATGTGGGAAACAGAGGGTTAAATAATGAACAGGTAATGGGGGGAATTGAAACCAGGTGTGAAAAACCCACAGACAAAACAAATGGAAAATGAAAAGTGGATCGGCGATGGCTAGAAGACCGGTGACGTCGACCGCCGAGCGCCGCCCGAACAAGGAGAGGGACCGGCCTCGGCGGAAGTCGTGACACAGTGAGTAGTTAGAAGGCACTAAACAATCATTTCTTTCATAAGACTTTTGCAGACAAACTTTCCCTTTTAATCACCTCAGACGACCAAGAGAACTGCACCTGGATCGAACATCAGTATGTTTCCCCGAGCATATACATCATCCCGGGTTCACCATAAGTGTTGAATGAGTGAATTAATTCATTCATGGATGAATTCATTTGATTTGTGGAAGTTATTTTCATACCAGAGGCAAGGTATTCCTCACATTCATCATGGATAGTGTCATTTCATTCAATATATACATAGTCTTACATAATCCTACAGTACGCTGTCTGCCAGCCCTGCTCTACTCTAATAGGTCAAGTCTACCTTCAGGATATGATCTTTTACCTGCTTAGTTTGATCTCAATGACCGTGTTGCAGGGAGCCACAGCTTAATTTTGGCTTAGGATCTCACTGCTAACTGAACAAATTTATCAGGTTGCTCATCCGTTGGGAAAACACAAGTGCAGTTAAAACAGACTGAACAATGTCTATCAACTGGGCTGACATTTTGAAAGCAACTTACCTTGCATTCTCTCTCTCCCCCTTCTCAAAATGCATTGAAGAAGAAAGTCCAAGGTGAGGTACCTTGAGGAGAGAGGATGCGAGGAATTGAGGAAAGATCTAGTGACTAGTTTCTTTTTTCAAGTTCAAGTAGTTTATTTGCCATTTGCAGGTATTAAAAGTAATACATTCATTGGCATTTTTGTTGGAGCTCTCTCATAGTACAGTTCATACACAAATACAGTAAACATATCACAAATAGAACATAAATAGAACATCAATCCAATTAAAAGTGCTGAGATCCCTTGCTACTGATCAGAAGGGAAGTGGAGATAGACGTCTCAAACCTTGTGTGGCCGAGCATGCAGAAGACCGCCATGGCATGGTACATAAAACACATCCTACACAATTGGGTACATATCTGGTATATCTTAGCTATTTCAAGACTGATCATTGACCAACGTTCTGGAATGGCTATTTAGGATTTCAGTTGCAGACCTTCATTTCAGAAATGTTTCATTGATCTTTGTGTTTCAGTATAGGGTGGAGCACTTTCACCTCACATCCCTCTGAAGGGTGGACACCTCTGACTCAAACTATCCACCCTCCCCACCCACACCTTTAGAGGGTAGTAAATGTCTTACAGCCAGGTTTCATATGCATAGGAACACATTCACATGCATTCAGCCTGCCCCTGAACGTGCAGTGACCTTGTGTATCTGTGGAAAGTTCCAGAAACCTGAGTACTCAGTGAGGGAGCAACAAGGAGGGGGTGGGGGACGACGACGACAACAGAAGGAGACCAGTGTAGAGTGCGCATGCTCTGTCTGGTCTGCTCCTGCAGGTAGGGGCTGTACTACTACGGTGCCGCTTACCTCGGCCAAAGACACTAGCGGCGGTGGCATAAACATGTCAGTCATTGAGAGTCCAGCCATATTGCAAAGATTGGGAGGATTTTTTTGTTGCCAGAATGTATAGTAGGCTATAGTCTTGGGTCACTCTTTGATTACTCTTGGTTCATAATGTTGTGTGCATATGTATGTAATGCTCATTGAGATTTCTTTCTTATATGATTGGAAAACCGTTATTAAAGGGGAAGTTCACCCCAAAACACTTCCGGGCCCTCATTCCATTCAGTGGAATGTGAGAGTAGCGAAGGCCCTGGTACAGCACAGTCTAGGGTACAGAGAGAAGTCTCGGAGACACATGCTTACTTGTTTTGTAAGTATTAGAACACACACTCTCACACACCAGGTCAGCAGGGCACAGATTCATAATTTGGTGGGTGCTTATATTGGTCCTATTTCACACATGTACAAGCGTGTATAGGAAATATGCTTTTTTGCATATGCTACTCTCTCTAAGAGAAACTCAGAGAGTGGGGTCATGGCCAGGGTCTGCCATTATCAACAGTGACCCTGTAGCAATTAGGGTTAAGTGCCTTGCTCAATGGTACATCAACAGATTTTTCACCTTGTCAGCTCAGAGATTCAAACTAGTGACCTTTCGGTTTCTGGCCCAATACTAGGCTACATGCCGAGATGGGTTAGTGTTGCAGTTTATGCTGGCAGTCATATAGCATTGTGGTAAAAAATCTGAGGGCAGCAGGTAGCCTGGCGGTTAAGAGCATTGGGCCAGTGACCGAAAGGTTGCTGGTTCAAGTCCCTGAGTGACTGGGTGAAAAAATCTGCTGATGTTCCCTTGAGCAAGGCACTTAACCTTACTTCCTCTGGATAAGAGCAGGGGAGGGACTGACTGAGAGGGGGGGAGAGAGCTTCCTCGAGCTTCCTCTAACTCCCTCTAACCCTCTGCCTCCCTCATCTCTACTCTATCCTGTGGGACAGAGCAATACAGTAACACGGCCTTGGCTTACAGAGAAACTAAGAGGCCATTAAAGTACATCTGCACAACTGTTAACAGTTGATGTGAATATGTATGGGGTGCCATTTGTGATGCACACTTGAAGGTCTTAGTCATGGCTAAGTACCTCATTACAGTAGATTCACTCTTAATTAGTGATGGCTTGTTTGCCAAATCTTTTACGTCACAAAGAATCTAAGAGCTTGCTGAAATTAGGGAGAAATTAGTAGGCTACTTAATAACCTTTTACTGAAGTGGGTTAAATCAAGGTCACGCATTCTTGGTAGTCTGAAACACATGGACTTTGAAACAAAAGTATAGACCTCACACATATGGTTATTTATGGCTTAGACACCTGTACCATGTCAGATATAGAGTTGAAATGTATTCCATTTTTAGTTTGCATCCTAATATTACACTTTATGTACATCACCAAAATCTGAAATAGATATATTTTTTGAATAATCTTTATTAATTATGAAATGATGAAAAATATTAATAACATTCCACCCATGTTTTTACAATGGAATTTGACTGTGCTTTGGGATGGTTGAAAACATAGTGATAACACATCAGGAATTCAATTTGAGTGGGTGAATAAAGGCAGGAAAAGGGCTACGCTGTCAATTTAAAACGAAAGGGTGTAGTGTGTCCGGCTCCTACCTAACTGTTCTGTGTGGCCCAGGACTGGTGTTCTAAGACGTGTGTGTGTGTGTGTGTGTTCGTGTCTGTGTCGCACACGTTTCTTCTAGAGGGAGAGTGAGTGAGCGTCATAGCTATGTCATAACTATGCAGCGTTAAAGATGATCTGAACATCTGTTCCTCCTTTTGAAACTGGGGCGTGGTGGGGAGTTCAGACTAAGTGATTTCATACGAGTGAGAGCAAGCAGCACTTACAACGTAGTATTAGTCAGTGAGTCACTGTCGTCATGTAGTAGGAACCATAATGACTGTGTCTATGTTATTAGATTCAACAACCAGCCCCGAGTAAACAGGAAAATGACATGTTTTATTGCATCCACCAACTGGTCTCTTTCTCTCATGTGTTCTGAATGTCACAGTCTCTAGACTAGGGGAAGGGTTCCATGTTGTTAGATGAGAAACACATTTTTTTAAATTACATTTAGAAATCTCATGATTGTTTTTGTAGGTGTCATTGTGGGGTTGTACATGTTTATTATAGTAAAGACTTCGACTTCCAGTCCAGATGAAGGGTGAAATGGATGTTAGCTTCGCTTTCTTTGTGTTGGCTAGGGGACAGAGACGCAAGCGGCGCAACAATGGTCCCCTTCATGATAACAGAGTCGCCAGTGATTTCTCTGCTGCTGTGTGCCTGAGAATTATATTATCAGCCCGCCCCCTGGGAGAGAAACCAGCCGCAGGAGGATGCCATATTCTGCTGTGTTTACCTCTGTGAGAGGAATGGGGGGAGAGAGGAGGGGGATGGGGCAACTCCAGCCAGACCAGTGGACCCTTTTTTAAACTAATTTTCACACCGCCGGTTGAAATAGAAGGCCATCTCCCTCTTGCTTTTACATTCTCACTTGTCTGGCTTGCACTCTCACTGACACATATCCACTGCTCCCTCACACCCCCCCTCTCTCTCTCCCTCCCTTCCGCTCCCTCTCTTTATGCCTTGCTCTCTTTTTCTGAAATAGTTATTCATCCACTGTGTTTATGAGTCAGGGAGGGTGGGGACTTGGAGGGCAGCAGTACCAGTCACACTTTGTCAGTTTGCTCTCTCTCTCTCTAACTCACTCCCCCTCTCCCTCCTCTCTTTCTCTTTGTCCCTCCCTCTCTCTCCATATCTCTCCCTCGACTGCTGTCCTGGCCCTTCTCTCCATCAGGACAGGGAGAGCTAGCAAGCTGTCCTCTGCGGTGAACGGGACTTGGCGTCCACACTGGCATCCATTAGCCCGCTCTGAGGAGAACAGGACATTTACCACAGCAACGACGAGGTAAGTGCACCCACTTAGCACAAGATGGAGTACCCAGGAAACTAACCCTAACCCCTCTCTCCCTTTCTCTAATTTTGGCCCACTTGTTGAGCCAATGGTTTTTACCGGTCGGGTTTGTGTCCCTAAGTTGGTTTTCGGTCTTGTAATCACCTCAGGGAATGGCTGTGTCTTAACAGGCTGGGGTAAACACATAGACATTGTTTGGACGTTGTGTGTGTGTGTGTGTGTGTGTGTGTGTGCGCGGCGGTAGAAAACCCAGTGTGTGTGTACAGTAGGTATAGCAGCCCTGCAGACACTCCTGTTAAACAGATGCTGCACTGTGTGTTCGTTCTAATGGGCTCCTCCTTGACTCCCTCTCTCTGTGGACGTTTTTTTTCCTCCTCTCCTCTGCCTCTCCTCTGGGTTTTCAATGTCAATAGTGAAGTCACTGAGAATAGCGTCTTGCCAAGGTTTCGAGATGGCTTATCATCACATGATGGGTCGAGGTTGATAGCTTCGTGGAAGTATCTCCTCCATCCATTCTGGAGCAGGCAGTCTCTAAATACCAAAAAGGGGTAAATCAATTGGCTACATTTGTCTATTTGTTTACAGTAAGGTTAGCTGGTTAGCTATGCCTATGTGGTGTTTCCTTCGTGGAATTGAGGTAGTTTAGCACATGGACTTTGTGACCCTCTGGTTAAGGTGATCGAATCTGTTGGATGGTCATTTGATTTCCATAGGGGGGCATGTTGTTTTCACTCCACCTCTTATGTGGATATATGTACATAAAAAAAAGTGTTCAATAAATTGTATTTGTGGAGTGCCTTTGTTACAGCTATGAAACAGAAAGCATTGGTGTTGGAACCCAGTATGAGATTCTTATTAAACGAAATAAAAATGAATACCCCAACCACCAAAATGCACGGTCAGCAAGATGCATGGTGAAAAGATGAAAACATCAGTAGCCTAAACATCATTACAAGCGCCAAGTGCGCTTGATAACAGTGAAAATCATCACAAAAGCAATAATGCCATTATGAATATAAGTGTAGATAAGACAGCAGTCAAAAAGTCCATTATCACTTGGAGAATGTCCATTTCACATAGCCTAAACAGCAAAAGCTGTTGAGTGCATTGATGATTGTATTTCTTGCTTGATGTGTAGGGCCTACTCCCGCAGTGACGACATGATGTGCTGATAGTAGCCCGTAGAATTCTCACCGGCGTGTTCTATTCCAAACGGTGCCGTCCTCTCTCCAGTCGCACCGTTTCATTTGGTGGTGGCGTGGGCACCTGCTCAGTGCGCACAATTCTGGCTTTTTTTTGCGTTTAGCCCTCAGGTTCAGGTTGAGGTTCAGAATCAGAAGAATTCTCATCAGAGATGTCATAATGATTTTTTTTTCTTCCCCACCATCGGAGTTGTTTTCCTTCAGATGTTGCAGCAATGCTAACTCGTGCACGCATTCGACTTGGTCTTCTTGCCGTTGTAAATTACATACGCTCTCTTGTGTACTCCAAGGAGGCCGGAGTAGAATGATAGAGGACATAACATTTTGAGATTCTAAGAATAGATCGATACATTAGAATGGCCCGCCCTGTTCTTCCTTCAAAATTGGTGAACACGTAATTATGCATCGTTCGCTTCCCCTCGTTCATCAACTCATCCAGTCTTCCCCATCATACTTGAGGCTACTTCATTTATTGAATCTCTTATTATATGTGCGATATTAGTTTTGGTATAGTTCCGGTTCACTTTCGAGGCAAATATCGGGGTGATTTTCAACTGGGCACGGCCTCTTCAACTATTGGGAGAAGAGGGGGAGCAGGCCCGACTGTCGAGAGAAGGAGGAGCAACGGAGAAAACCATGTAAAAAATGTCCACAACAACAGTTCTGTTTGTCATATTAAAATTAGAACAACGACAGTGTGTATTATAGACTTACATGTATTTAGGAAAAGTCAAGGACAGAGGGTGGCATGACTTTAAAAATGGAAGTTATTAAAAAAATGTCATTCTTGAGCAGTACAAATGACTGCTTTAGCAGTTCTATTGTGGATTTTATAGTAACCAACATGCAATTTAACTGTAAATATGTATTAGCCTATCTTTCAGTGTGGCATGAACACAACCAGTCATGATGTTTTCATCTGATTGTAAAAAAATAAATAATAATAACTTCAAAAAGTAGATTACCTTCACACCTTAGTCCATAATTGCATCCAATCGACTGAAACAGCGCCCTTCTGTCTTGCAATATGTAGCCTTAAGTGGCGTTTCAAAGCTCAAGAGTTTGTAGTGAGCTCATGTGATTGGTACGTCTTGAGGCATTCGTTAGAGATGGCCAGATTGAAGTGATGATGCTGTCAGATAAGAACTCAAGGACTACTGTTATCCCGCAACATCGTTTTATAATGAATCGAACAAATGTGATCAGCGTCTCAGTTATCTCGGCTCAACTGCTGCGATACGATTCGATGCGCATAAACTCATTCATTTTCCGTTCTAAATTAAAACCTGCTGCTGGTGGAGCTCCTGAGCTGGGCGTCTCTGAGCTGGATCTGTCTGAGCTGACTTCTCTCTGTGTGTGTGTGTGTGTGTGTGTGTTAGCAAACCAAATGCATAGCTAGAGCCCTGAGCAGGATATCATTTATTTGACACATCTTCGTTTTCTTATAGTTATACATTATTCATAGTTAATCCTGCCGTCTGTATTTCGAAATACCTCGGTATGCCAAGCCTAACCATCACCCACTAATTAACTTGTCATTTTTGCAGATGAAGTGTTTGAGCCAGAAATGTATCAATATTTAGCGTTTATAAATTAGCTATGACATAGCCAATGAATGTATAAGCGCAACTTTGGATTTCACCCCAATCTCAAAACCAACTTCACCCCAATCTCCTCTTGCTTTGGCCATGCGGTGCTTCTCGCAAAAGTGATTGCTGTCCTTGTTATGAGATTATAAACTTTACCCTGTGTGTCTAAAAAGGACCATATACACTGATTGTTTAAAGCAAAACCAAAATGATTGCTGATGGTGAATCTGAACAATCAAAATAAAATTCATTCAGCAGGTACAGTGCCTTCAGAAAGTGTTCAAAACCCTGAATATTTCCGCATTTAGTTATGTTACAGCATTCATTTCAAATGGATTATGTGATTTTTTTTGTCACTGGCCTACCCACAATACCTCATAATGTCAAAGGGGAATAATGTTTTTAGAAATGTTTACAAATCAATTAAAAATGAAAAGTTGAAATATCTATAGTAAACAGGTGTTCAACCCATTGTTATGGCAAGCCTAAATAAGTTCAGGAGTAGAAATGTACAGAAATCATCCCGTATGATGCCTTTTGCCTCATATGATGCTGTGTTTTGCATCATATGATGCAAAATGCATCTTACAGGGAGGATTTCTGTATTCTGAAAGTTACACATCTTGAAAACTTGATTGCTGACAAGCAAAACATTTGGGGCTAGGTCAACAATGTGCAAATTAAACAAATACCAAAATATCATTTTTGGGTGGAGTTTTCCTTTAAATCGGCTTACAAATCTATGGCAAGACTTTAAAATGACTGTCTAGCAATGATCCACAACCAACTTACCCAGAAAGACTCACAGCTGTAATCGATGCAAAAGGCGATTCTAACATGTATTGACTCAGGTGGTTCAATACTTATCTAATCATGTTTTTTTTCTTTTTAAATTTTTTTTATTTTTTTTTACAAATGTTAGACATTTTCTTCCGCTTTGACATTACAGAGTTTTTTGTGTAGATCGCTGACAATTTAATCAATTTGAATCCCACTTTGTAACACAACAAAATGTGGAAAAGTAAATGGGTGTGGTTACCATACTCAGATCCCTGGCAGTAAATTCCATTCAGTTAGATCCAATTACTCAGTGAGATTTTTAACAACTCACAAGTCTGTCTAGAGTTTGAAGGAACAATAGATTATTACAATATATTTCCAACAGTTGTCAGAATGTTCACGTGATTACTTAATGTGAAAGGGTTTCTCCTCAGAACAAGACGGACGATAGATGAGTTAGAGGCACCGCGATGTGGGCCGGCACCACAGATATGTTGCTCATGCCGACTCGCCTCGTTCTCCACAGCTATTCGTGTAAGAGCTTCCTGAAATGTTTGGTCTCTGATATGAATCGGAATGGAAACAACAATCACACCGACACGTGCGCATTCATTCAACAGCCAGGAAGATCCGAGGCCTGCCGATGCGCTGTGGACCCGCATGCTGTGAACTTTGCCCTATTCACCTGTCGACGTCCATGACGCTCTGCTTTTCTGCCTGAAACTCATAATGAAATGTGGTTGCGTAAATGCTAACCTCTACTTTAGTTGCAGGCTTTTTCTTGACATTTCCAGGTGGTGTATCCATAATGTGACACGTGCATTAACATTTAGAGGCCTGCGTGTCAGATTTCCACTCACATTGCTCGGGAATGTTGTCACGATCACACACGGAATCAAGACAGTAGGAGTTTAACCTGATATCCCCTGCCGTGCCGTTTTAATCGGTGTCCTTGAAGGTATCCAGGTGAGCAAAATGTGCAGATGCCATTGGCCACTAGATTGGATCTCGCAAACGGGACATTCCTTTGCCTCTTCGCTGTGTGCATTTGCTATGCCTTGTGGCTACAGTTACTGGTACTCCTCACCTTTACCAGGGTTCAAGAGATGTACAGATAACCTAATGCCAGTGACCTTTGCATACAGGTTTGTTTGCAGGAGATGATTACAGTCCATACCTTTTACAGAAAGGTCTGTTGGTCTGAAAATGGCTGGCTGCTGACATCAAGTTCTTTCCCACTGGGTACAGATATCAGTTCAACGTCTAGTTTTGATTTACATTTGGTTGAGTTGTCAACAAACTTGAATTCAACCTGAAATAAACAAATGTCACCATGTCATTGGATTTAGGTCAAAAGTCGGGTGAAAAAAAAGACAATTCCCTTACGCCAATGACTTTTTTGAAATCCGATCGGTTTTCCATGTTGATTCAACGTCATCGCGTGTTTTTTTTTTTTTTAAAGTTGAAACGCCGTGTAAACAACGTTGATTCAACCGGTTTTTGGCCAGTGGGTTGTCAAAAGGAAAAGAACAAGACACTGGATTTTCCTCATGATAGAGTACAGATGCTGAAACTGATTAAAGGGAATGGCTTGCTATTCAACACCTTTCAGAATAGTGCATACTTAAGCTAGTTCCCTTAACCTAGTGTTGACAAAACTTTTGTTTGTCATAGGTTCAATTTAATTAGGTCACAGGTCGTCATTTACACCACTTGAATAAATCTGAATCATGTCGGGCAAAGTTTCAAACGGTGTGGAAGTGCATGAACTGGTAACTGTTGACATGTACACGCAAAAAAAGTTTCTGTGTTTGCCACCCTCAACAAAGCACTTACCTTAAGTTGTCCCCCTTGAAAACCAGTGTTGTTTGACATTCTTGCTGTATTAAAGACCTCCAGCCTAGTGTTTGGTTTATTGAAAGGGCTTTCCGTGAGCATACCAGCGGATGGGAGCTGAGCGAGAAGACCTTCCACTTGGACTATTGTTGTATTTATGTAGGGTCCCTCTGATTCAACTGTGTACACTTTGACAATGTTTTCTATACTGTTCTCTGTATGCTCAGACATTACTGTTTGATTCAGTCCATGACGATTCTGTACTGTGTATTTTTGCTGTATGGTAAGACACTTTTCTATACTCTCCGCAAATGATATCCCTCTCATTTGGCCTCAAACTCTCCCACTGCACACTCTAGTAGACGTAGTGTATCATTACCTTTAATGGTGTTGTCTGAGGGTGGACTAGACTGTACTCCAAGTGCAGGGAGAGCGCAGTGTAGGTTGCTCTGAACAATGGATCCCTATTTCTCAATAGTGTAGTGAGATGGGACCGCACCCACACATCCCAGCTGTTGAACAATAACATTGACTGCTCACCCTATATGGAATAGGCCTAGAGAGCTTTTGTCAAGAACAGAAATAGGGTAGACCAGGTTTGGTTGTCTCATGGGTTGGTTGTCACAGTGCTTATTACTTAAAATCCTGGGGGGGGGGGGCTGTGTAATAATTTCCAATATAAAAATGTGTCCTCTATAGCAGAGGTCATCCATGTGGCCAATTAAGGTCAGTATCACAAAACATTGAGGTGAGAGCAATATTTGTATTTTTCATGGGCGAAAGTATATATTCATATGCTTGTTATTTCTTAGATAAATCGTTGTATGATGGGAGTATCCATGAACAATTACTTTTATTGAAAGGTGGAAAGGGAGAGCTTTATTTCAAGCTTATTTGTGAGTTCCTAGGTCAAGCCATGTGGTAACTAGCATCTTAATTAGCATTGATGTCAGGGTTGCTTGTCACAATCTGACAATCATCCCCATTGTAACAATGTACCCAGTAAGCTAAATGACAATGAAAAGTCGTCTATGTTTCACAAGTTTGGACAGCACAGTTTAATTCAGTAGAGTACAGTACAGTAGCGCAAAGTAGGGTACAGTATATTAGAGTAAAGTGCAGTTTAATTCAGTATAGTAGAGTACAGTACATTAGAGTTCTGTACAGTAGACTTTAATTAAGTATACAATACAGTCAGCATGGGTGGCGCGGGGGTCCCCACCAAAAAATTATTCATATATTTTTAAAGGAATTCAGTCCGGCTTTAAACTGTCTTGAAAGTTGTAATAGTAGAATGCACAAGGTGACATTTGTAAATTGGGTAGTGCATCATCAGTTTTCCTCTTGTCATGTCAGTCATTACATACCTTAATGAGCTATTTACAACTTGTCAGAAATATCCAGAACAACTTTCCAATGAGTCGCTCAAATGTTACATGTATACACATTAGACATCAAATCAAAGTTTATTTGTCAAGTGCGCCGAATACAACAGGTAGACCTTACAGTGAAATGCTTACTTACAGGCTCTAACCAATAGTGCAAGAAAGGTATTAGATGAACAATAGGTAGGTAAAGAAATAAAACAACAGTAAAAAGACAGGCTATATACAGTAGCAAGGCTATAAAAGTAGCGAGGCTACATACAGACACCGGTTAGTCAGGCTGATTGAGGTAGTATGTACATGTAGATATGGTTAAAGTGACTATGCATATATGATGAACAGAGAGTAGCAGTAGTGTAAAAGAGGGGTTGGCGGGTGGTGGGTGGTGGGACACAATGCAGTTAGCCAATGTGCGGGAGCACTGGTTGATCGGTCCAATTGAGATAGTATGTACATGAATGTATAGTTACATGGGGGGAACACAATGCAAATAGTCCGAGTAGCCATTTGATTACCTGTTCAGAAGTCTTATGGCTTGGGGGTAAAAACTGCTGAGAAGCCTTTTTGTCCTAGACTTGGCATTCCGGTACCGCTTGCCATGCGGTAGTAGAGAGAACAGTCTATGACTGGGGTGGCTGGGGTCTTTGAACATTTTTAGGGCCTTTCTCTGACACCGCCTGGTGTAGAGGTTCTGGATGGCAGGCAGCTTTGCCCCAGTGATGTACTGGGCTGTATGCACTACCTTCTGTAGTGCCTTGCGGTCAGAGTCCGAGCAATTGCCGTCCCAGGCAGTGATGCAACCAGTCAGGATGCTCTCGATGTTGCAGCTGTAGAACCGTTTGAGGATCTCAGGACCCATGCCAAATCTTTTTAGTTTCCTGATAACCAGGTGGCGAATCGCATCTCTGCATGTCTGGCAGACATATCAGTGTGGATGACGGATCACCACCTCAAGCTGAACCTCGGCAAGACGGAGCTGCTCTTCCTCCCGGGGAAGGACTGCCCGTTCCATGATCTTGCCATCAGGGTTGGCAACTCCATTGTGTCCTCCTCCCAGAGTGCTAAGAACCTTGGCGTGACCCTGGACAACACCCTGTCGTTCTCCACTAACATCAAGGCGGTGACCCGATCCTGTAGATTCATGCTCTACAACATTCGCAGAGTACGACCCCCCCCCCAAAAAAATATATAGATGTACTATTGTAAAGTGGTTGTTCCACTGGATATCATAAGGTGAATGCACCAATTTGTAAGTCGCTCTGGATAAGAGCGTCTGCTAAATGACTTAAATGTAAATGTAAATGTCGTGCCCTCTTCACGACTGTCTTGGTGTGTTTGGACCATTCTAGTTTGTTGTTGATGTGGACACCAAGGAACTTGAAGCTCTCAACCTGCTCCAATACAGCCCCTGTAGTCCACAATCATCTCCTTAGTCTTGGTTACGTTGAGGGATAGGTTGTTATTCTGGCACCACCCGGCCAGGTCTCTGACATGACAAAATGTAAAGAATTGCAAGAAAATTAGCGTAAAAACTGCTGAAATTTCTTTGCACCACATGACAAAATGTGAACACGGGATCTTCCCCAATGCTGGAAGGGGGGCCCCAAGTGAAACAGTTTGGAAACCCTGCTCTACCCTACTGTGATATACTCTACTCTACTGCACTGAACCATATTCTACAGTACTGAACTAAAGTCTACTTTACTGTACGGAATACACTCTACTTTTCTTTACTGTTCTGTACTGTACTGTACTCACTATATACTGTGCTGTCCAAACTTGTGAAACATCGATGTCTATGATTGGTTCAGACCTGCTTGTCAAAACTGAGACATGAAACTCTGTCTGAAAGTCAGCAACATACACACACACACACACACACACACACACACACACACAAACACACACATGCACACACGCACAAACCTTTTCATATTTGAAAAAACATTCCTTGTTTTCAACAAAATAAATTATTAAAACAAATGTTTACAGTTTTACTTTATCTACATATTTCATTTTCATCCAAATATCAGATGGTTACTGTTTGTTTGATTAAAATACTTGTAGTTTGGTAGATGATAAAAGTTGCAGGTCACTTAGTTCAATCAAATTGTCCTTATAAACCTGAGGTAAAACCATCACACCTGTGTTATGCTGCTTGTTTCCAGAGATAACATGTCTTCAAATAAGCCTGTTTGATCTCCCTTCTTCAGTCAGTGTAGTTATGTCTGCACCTTGATCTCTTGAGACCGGTCTAGAACAAATTTAAACATCAAAGACAGTCGCCTTTGCCTTCTCTCTCTCTCACGGCCGGGGGTCATTTGGGGAGAGCAGAGAGGGAGAGTTTGTGTTTTGCCGTTGTTCTGTGTTCTGTGTTCTGGCCTGGTTCCTGTACTTGGCGGTCCCAAACTGAGGCGAGGGCTGCCTCTGTGCTGTGGGATGCTCGTCTGTCTCCTGTAGCCCCTCCCCTCTACTGTCAGGCCATGTCTGCCGAGGGGCAGGGACAGGGGCAAGGCATGCTGGGATGTGAGGGGCAGAGTGTGGAATGCTGGGTCATTGACGACAACCCGTTTGGGTCAGTGATGCTGGTTCAGAAGCAGAGCACTCTGCTGCTGAACAAGGGCTATCAACTGCAGCACACACATTTCCTTTCTCATTCTCTCATGTCATGAAGCCAAATAAAATACCAGCTGTAAAGGGATGCCATAGTAATGCTATGCTATGACGTTCTATTGTATTTTATGTTTTGGGGAGTAACAAGGATTGATGGTTTTGGGGAAATACAAAATTATTAATTTGATGCAGGCAGCTCTGATATGTTTAATACCGTAAATGATGTTTGGGTAAGGACACTGTAATGACATTGTAAAGTCAGTAAATTAAGGTATTGCAATAGCATAGCATGTACAGTGCATTTGGAAAGTTTTCAGACACCTTGACTTTTACAGCCTTATTCTAAAATGGAAGGAATTGTTTTTTTCATCTCAACAATAACCCATAATGACAAAGCAAAAGCAGTTTTTCAGTAATTTTTGCAAATGTATTTAAAATAAAAAACTGAAATATCACATTTACATAAGTATTCAGACCCTTTACTCAGTACTTTGTTGAAGCACCTTTGGGAGCAATTACAGCCTTGAGTCTTCTTGGGTATGACGCTACAAGCTTGGCACACCTGTATTTGGGGAGTTTCTCCCATTCTTCTCTGCAGATCTCAAGCTCTGTCAGGTTGGATGGTGAATGTCGCTGCACAATTATTTTCAGGTCTCTTCAGAGATGTTCGATCGGGTTCAAGTCTGGGCTCTGGCTGGGCCACTCAAGGACATTTAGAAACTTGTCTCGAAGCCACTCCTGTGTTGTCTCGGCTGTGTGCTTAGGGTCACTGTCCTGTTGGAAGGTGAACCTTTGCCCCAGTCTGAGGCCCTGAGCACTCTGGAGCAGGTTTTCATCAAGGATTTCTCTGTACTTTGCTCTGTTCATCCTTCCCTCGATCCTGACTAGTCTCCCAGTCCCTGCTGCTGAAAAACATCCCCGCAGCATGATGCTGCCACCACCATGCTTCACTGTAGGGATTGTGCCATGTTTCTACCAGACGTGACGCTTGGCATTCAGGCCAAAGAGTTCAGTCTTGGTTTCATCAGACCAGAGAATCTTGTTTCTCATGGTCTGAGAGTACTTCAGATGCCTTTTGGCTAACTCCAAGCGGGCTGTCATGTGCCTTTACTGAGGAGTGGCTTCCGTCTGTCCACTCTACCATAAAGGCCTGATTGATGGAGTGCTGCAGAGATGGTTGTCCTTCTGGAATGTTCTCCCATCTCCACAGAGGAACTCTGGAGCTCTATCAGACTGACCATTGGGTTCTTGGTCACCTCCCTGACCAAGGCCTTTCTCCCCCGATTGCACAGTTTGGCCAGGCGGCCACCTCTAGGAAGAGTCTTGGTGGTTCCAAACTTCTTCCATTTAAGAATGATAGAGGCCACTGTGTTCTTGGGGTCCTTCAATGCTGTAAAAATGTGTTGGTACACTTCCCCAGATCTGTGTCTCGATACAATCCTATCTCGGCGCTCCTTCGACCTCATGGCTTGGTTTTTGTTCATACATGCACTGTCAACTGTGGGTCATTATATAGACAGGTGTGTGCCTTTCTAAATCATGTCCAATCAATAGAATTGACCACAGGTGGTCTCCAATCAAGTTGTTAACACATCTCAAGGATGATCAATGGAAACAGGATGCACCTGAGCTCAATTTCGAGTCTCATAGCAAAGGGACTGAAAACTTATGTAAATAAGTTATTTCTGATTTTTATTTGTAATACATTTGCAAAAATGTATTAAAGCCTTATTCTAAAATGTATTAAATAAATAAAAATGTCCTCATCAATCTACACACAATACCCCATAATGACATATGGGGTACTGTGTGTAGATTGATGAGGACATTTTTATTTATTTAATACATTTTAGAATAAGGCTGTAACATAACAAAATGTGGAAAAGGTCAAGGAGTCTGAATACTTTCGGAATGCCCTGTAAATCAATACATAAGCGTATTGCAGTAGCATATTACACTTACCTCTATATACAGTATAACGTATTTGCTAAGTGTAGTAGCTATTATTAAAATGACATAATGACTTATCTATTTGCTTTTCCACAGGTGATTGTGTAGTGATACCACAGGGGGAAGCTAGTCAAAATGCTTCAGGACATTGGTGCTAGAGCCATGGAGGTCTACGAGTTCCTCTTGAAGGGAACAGGTGAGGTATTTTTCGACATAGTTAATTACCTGACTGTACCTCTGCTTTGTGTACTTTGAAAGCGCTAACTGACATATTGCTCATAGACCTGTTTTGTAGTGTATTTTCACAACTCTGAGAATATTCTGTTTCTCAGACCCGCGATTGTGGGGCTACCCACTCATGCAGAGTCCGGTGAACATGACGGCCATCTTGCTGACCTACATCTTCTTCGTGCTAGTCGCTGGGCCTCGCTTCATGGCCAACCGCAAGCCCTTCCAGCTCAAGGAGGCCATGATCGCCTACAACTTTACCATGGTGGCGATGTCAACCTTTATTGTCTATGAGGTGAGACACTGTGAAGCAAAGCTCTTGTCTCTCCAAGATCAGGTTCTTTGATTGGTTCTTTTGAGAGGCATCGCAACAGCACTTGGAGCTAGTCTTTTCTCTGGCAGTATATTGGGTGTTTGGTATGTGGCAGCTCTATCTAAATGGGTCATTCGCCTCCTTGGCCAGATTGTGTTGGATAATTAGAACACTAGCTAAATTACTATTGCCTAGATAGGCAGGAGGCAAAGAGGTAAATACGATTTGAGATTTACATAAAGACGACCGATATACTTCCATATAGTCAATATTCACAAAGCTTATGTCAATAACAGTATGGGTACTTTCCAATCTACCAATCCAGTTTGACTACCGGTAGCTACAGTATGTCTAAACTGACTTTGTCCTCTTGTGTTCTTAGTTCTTGATGTCTGGCTGGGCCACAACATACACATGGAGATGTGACGCAATTGATTACTCAGACAGCCCCCAAGGCCTTAGAGTAAGTGTTGAATCTTCGCTTCACACATGGGTTCCCCGTGATGGTCATGAGATGCATCTTCTTTGAAAGAAAGTATGCATGACAAGGTCAACATTCTTACAATATTCCTACTGATCCATTGTATCAATACTATCTTTAGACTAGGCTGTTTTGTCCAAATTCTCACCTTTCCATGTTTTGTTCCCCTCACTAGATGGTTCGAGTGGCCTGGTTATTCTTGTTCTCCAAATTCATTGAGCTCTTGGACACGGTAAGACTTCAGATTATTTCCCTTAGATTTGGTGTCTCTCCCTCTGTTCACATTGAGGTGATCATCGCTGTATTTGACGTTCCACTCTTTGGGTCAGGTGTTCTTCGTTCTGAGGAAGAAACATGGCCAGATCACCTTCCTGCACGTCTTCCACCACTCCTTCATGCCCTGGACCTGGTGGTGGGGCGTCAGCTTCGCTCCCGGTCAGTCCACACTACTGCCTGGCCTTCTACCAGACAACTGGAATACTAGTTCAACTTTTGACATTTAAAAAAAGAAACATTTACCGCCTGGTATTGTAATACTGTGTGTGTGAAATGGTGGGAAGACAATTCCACTTGAAGTAGACAAACTATTGGAGGAAATTGAGCCTTTTCAATTAAAGTGTAGTAGTCCAAAAGTTCATGCCTTCTAAAATTGTGTTTGTGTTACCCGTGATTACATGCTTACCCCAGAAGGAATCCCGAAACAAAATAAATGACTGTCATGTATTAGCTGTTAATACAGATCACAAACTGCTCATCACCCATTCATTCATGAATTTAAAGAAACTCTTAGTAGACAGGTATTTTGTTGGTGGATCCAGTGGAATGTGGGCAGGGTTGGTTTGAAGTGTTCTGTGTGTTTTACCCCAGGGGGAATGGGCTCTTTCCATGCCATGGTGAATTCCATCGTCCACATCATCATGTACTCCTACTACGGCCTGTCTGCGGCTGGACCACAATTCCAGAAGTTCCTCTGGTGGAAGAAGTACATGACCGCCATCCAGCTGGTATGTTTTTGTTCGTTTGAACGGATCTATATGGCTTTGTCATTTCCAGTATAGATTTGTACTATCAGTAGTTTGCTATTGCCAGGTCTTCGTGGCCATTTTGTTTTTTAGTTGTTTCTCTAAAAGTTTATCTTTACTAGATTTTTGGGGGGACTGTTGTAGATGCAGAATACTAAAGTAGTAAATACCATTGTTCATCAGTGCAAGCACTGTGCCACTTCAGAACATCAATCCCCATATATGTATTGTTCCTCATCATTCCACCAACTCTATCCAACAGGTTCAGTTTGTGATGGTGTCCCTTCACGCCACCCAGTATTACTTCATGAAGAGCTGTGACTACCAGGTCCCCCTGTTCATCCACCTAATTTGGATGTATGGCACCTTCTTCTTTGTGCTCTTCTCCAACTTCTGGTACCAGGCTTACGTAAAGGGCAAGAGGTTGCCCAAGCAGGATACCAAGCCCAGCCTCAATGGCAAGGCCAACGGGACCACCTTGGTCGCCAATGGTAAATACCATGAGAACAGTACCAGCAATGGCACCAGCAACAGTTCCAGTCACCACAAAAATGGCAGTGCCCATGCGGGCAAGATGAAGAAGTCCTAGGATCTTCGGAAAAGAACACCCAAGACGCATGTACATGAGATCCCGCACAAACTACCATGGATTCCAAAGAATGTTTTGGTTATGTTTATTTTCTGATCGTTAAGTTTTATTCCGCACAACAACCTGGGGAAATGACGTGGTCAACGATTTCCTCAGTTGGGGCCCCACATTAACAGTTTTTTTCTTTAAACTGGGAAACTAACTATGGAACACAATGTATGAAGAGAAGACATGTTGTTATGACCTAATGTTATCTTCACTGATGTTGCCAATGAAGACAGTTCCCATGAAAGGTTACATACTGTACGTACATGTGCGCACAAACACTCCTACACCCACTACTCACCTGTCGCCATCCGATCATGTCCCTCTGACCCCCTGTGGACAGATGACACTGTACAGTTTCTATCATCAAACCTGAACACACCTTTGTAAATAGTTTTACCGTCAAAAACAACTAATGATATTGGTATGCTTTCGGATTTTGTTACTTTATCTATGTTAAATTAAATACCAATAAATTACATTTGAAGTAACTGGTCTTACTGGTGGAAATGTTAATGACAATTTGAACCTTCGTTGAATAGTGTAAACCGACCCAAAGGTTGACAGCGTTCCAAAAACCTTTTACACACAAGTTTAGTTGACACATTTCAGTCTGCATTAAAAACGCATCATGGCTATGAAAGCTGTGAAAGCCTTCCCTGAAGATCAGTGATTGACAATGTCCAAGTACTTTGAATAATGGTTAACCAATGGCCTCGTCTCTGTAGTGGGTCTCTCTTCCCTTCTATCCTCAGAAAAAGTTTAATAGTGCAACTTTGACCCAGGAATATATTTGTACAACTCATTTGTTTTCTTAAGTGTTTTGTATTTATATTTATTATGGTTCCCCATTAGCTGCTGCCAAGGCAAGGAGTCCGGCAAAATTAAGGCAGTTATACAATTTTAAAAACATTACAATACATTCATTACAGAATTCACAACACACTAAGTGTGTGCCCTCAGACGAATACTCCACTACCACATATCTACAATGCAAAATCCATGTGTACGTATGAGTATAGTGTGTATGTTATCATGTGTTTGTATGTATTACTTCACACTCCCTGCTGTTCCATAAGGTGTATTTTTACCTGCTTTTTAAATCTGATTCCTCTGCTTGCATCAGTTACCTGATGTGGAATAGAGTTCCATCTAGTAATGGCTCTATGTAGTACTGCGCGCCTCCCATAGTCTGTTCTGGACTTGGGGACTGTGAAGAGACCTCTGGTGGCATGTCTTGTTGGGTATGCATGGGTGTCCGAGCTGGGTGCCAGTATTTTAAACAGACAGCTCGGTAACTTCAGCTTGTCAACACCTCTTACATAAACAAGTAAGGAGGAAGTCAGTCTCTCTTCCACTTTGAGCCATGAGAGTTTGACATGCATGTCATTAATGTTAGCTCTCCGTGTACTTTTAAGGGGCAGACGTGCTGCCCTGTTCTGAGCCAACTGCAATTTTCCCAAGTCCCTCTTTGTGGCACACAGCTGAACAGTAGTCTAGGTGCGACAAAACCAGGGCCTGTAGGACCTGCCTTATTGATAGTGTTTTTAAGAAGGCAGAGCAGCGCTTTATTATAGACAGACTTCTACCCATCTTAGCTACTGTTGTATCAATATGTTTTGACCATGACAGTTTACAGTCCAGGGTTAGTCCAAACAGTTTAGTCACCTCACCTTGCTACATTTCCACATTATTCATTACAAGGTTTGAGGTTTGGGGTTTAGTGAATGATTTGTCCCAAATACAATGCTTTTAGATGTATAAATATTTAGGACTAACTTATTCCTTGCTACCCATTCCGAAATGAAATGCAGCTCTTTGTTAAGTGTTTCGGTAATTTCAGTTGTTGTAGTAGCTGACGTGTGTAGTGTTGAGTTATCCGCATACGTAGACACACTGGCCTTACTCAAAGCAAATATTCTTTACATCATCAACGTATTAATCACTACAAAACTTATTGTATGACCTCTTATACACTATATTAGGCCCAGCCTTTGGAACTTTGGTTTTCCTAAATATGGCTACTATATTGTGATCACTACATCCTATGGATTTGGATACTGCTTTAAAGCAAATTTCTGCAGCAGTAGCAAAGATGTGATCAATACATGTTGATGATTTCATTCCTGTGCTGTTTTTAAATACCCTGGTAGGTTGACTGATAACCTGAACCAGGTTGCAGGCACTGGTTACAGTTTGAAATTTTTTCTTGAGTGGGCAGCTTGATGAGAGCCTATCAATATTTAAATCACCCAGAAAATAGACTTCTATGTTGATATCACATACATTATCAAGCATTTCACACATAATTTTACCTGTACAGGGTCAGGTCTTATAAAGGTGTCCTGTTAATTACTTGGTAGCTGGAGGCTGCTAAGGGATTCAATTCATAAGTTAAACTATTTGAGAAATGTTAATTGACATCTTTGCATTATAGTCCCATACTTATGAGATTGAACCTTGACATACTTTCTCATGAAACTAGCTAATGTTCTGGTCATGTAGGCACACATGGTTTTACATAATGCTTATTGTCTAAACGGTTAGCTGAATTTCTTTGTGCCTAGGCTCAAAGTGAATAAAACAGTGTTTTGTTTCACATGGGTATGAATGCATTTCCAGTAGCATGCCTGCCTTGTAGTGTTATCTCAGCCATCTAAACTACGTCAAGCATGTAGGAGGTAAACAAGAGGCCCATTCTGCTTTGTTTGATGAGATGCATCGGAAGACCCGGGGAGCAGAGCGCCTTGCCGACCGCTCAGTGTCAGCACCCAGCCCACAGCTTTCTCCGTGTGGGGGAGGGGGCCTGGTTCAGGGTTGGATAAGGTCAAACACATGATATATGAGTTTGACTTGGAGCTGGTGACAAGTGCACTGTACACAGGGTTTGGTAGGTTACTTTCTAAATGTAATCCGTTACAGTTGCTAGTTACCTGTCCAAAATGTTAATCAGTAACATAACTTTTGGATTACCTAAACTCAGTAATGTATTCTGATTACTTTCCTTTTCTTTTGGATTACTTTCCCCTCAACAGGCATTAGAAGAAGACAAAAATAATCCATCGGATGCATTTGGTGTGTCATAATAGTGGTCTCTGATTCGCTCAGGTGGAACTTAAACTTGCATAATAGTGGTATATGACATTCTGGTCAGACTCGCTCAAGGTGGAACAAACTTAAACTTGCGCTTTTTTTACAATCTGAATTTAACGTAATTGAGAAACAGAAGGGTGTCATAACGTATTTTTCCGCAGAGTCTAAGCCCTGTCTAAAAAGGGAAGGGGGGGTTTATACTAAGTTATATGGAATTGTTTTAAGAACGTCATACCAAGTCTCCTTTTTCTATTTGATTTAGAATTTTAAGACCCTTTGAAGTATCAACAAAAATATTACAATATCTTTGGCCTTAGTGCTATTAGCCCAAACAAACAACAAATAGTCCCTCCCAAAAACTCTAAAGGAAGTTTGTTCTGAAGTATCTGTCCTATATCTGAGAGATATAAGAAATATCAGGAAACAGTTCGTTTACATGTATTTAACCCGTTAATTTTGGAACTGAACAGTGTCTACATACATAAAGTATACTTAAATTCATTTTTTCAACTGGTAACGGGGGACCTTCATATGAGTCTTGTGAGGTCTGTGGGTATTCTAGAGGAAAACAACCGAGAAGTATGTATTTGTGGGAGTCTCACCTTTCCAAATAGAGGTCACATTAGTGTGTAGCCCAAACTGTCCGGATCTTACAGACAGAAGTTGGCAGATCGCCTGTACCGACTTCAGACAAGTCCCAAACAAGTCCCAAGATGCTTGTGAGGGTCGTAGAGAGAGAGAACACCATCATGTTCGTGAGAGTCTCATCTTTGCATAGAGGGGTCATAATAGTTTTTGTCGGCCAAACTGCTCTGAAGCTACAGACGATTTTGTGAGAAGACAGATTTTCGGGATGTCTCATGGTCTGACAAACACCGCTCTAGCTCTGTCACCTTTCACAGCAGATGCGGAAGTGCGACATAGGCAGATGCGGTGGATTGAGACGCATCCAACGCAAAAAAACTAGCTCTGGTTTAAACTGTTTGTTATGGGGATTTTTTGTATTATGCTAGTTAGATTTCCACAGAGATGTGAACATTGACCTTAGGGGGATTAAAAGTAATCCAAAAAGTATTCATATTGTTTTTGAAAAGTATCTGTAATCTGGTGCCAAGACAACAACCTTTATCTCAACGTCAGTAAGACGAGGAGCTGATCTTGAAACTATAGGAGAAAGAGGGGAGAGCACACCCCCATCCATAAGGACGGGGCTGTTGTGGAGTGTGTCGAGAGCTTTAAGTTCCTTGGCGTCCACATCACAAAGGACCTAACATGTTTCACACACACCTGCACAGTCCTGCTCAGGAAGCTGACAAGATTTGGCATGGGATTGTCAAAAAGTTATACAGCTGCACCATCAAGAGCATCTTGACTGGCTGCCTCTCCGATGGTATGGCAAATGCACCGCCTTTGACCTCAAAGTGCTACAGAGGGTGGTGCGGACAGCCCAGTACATCACTGGAGCCGAGTTCCCTGCCATCCAGGACCTCTATATCAGGCGGTGTCAGAGGAAGGCCCAAAAAATTGCCAAAGACTCCAGCCACCCAAGCCATGAACTGTTCAATCTGCTACCGTCTGGCAAACGGTACCGGAGCATCGGCTCTCAGACCAACAGGCTCTGAGTCAGCTTCTACTCCCAAGCCACAAGACTGCTAAATAGGCAAACTGCTAAATAGTCAATTATTGGTACTGAAGGATCTGCACTAACTCTATCTTACACTGACCCTATGCACACTCACTAGACTATATACAGTATACACACTGTATACAAACTCACCCACACACATTCACATACACTACAAACGCACACACACGCATACCGACACAACACAAACACACATACACATTACACTCACTTTTACACTAATTTACTGCTGCTACTTTGTTCTTTATTTTACTCTTATTATCTATCCTGATGCCTAGTCACTTTACCCTGCCTTCATGTACATGCAGTATCTACCTGAAATACCTTGCACATTGATCTGGTACTGGTACTTCCTGTATATAGCTCCACATTGATCTGGTACTGGTACTTCCTGTATATAGCTCCATTCTTGTGTATTTTATTTTATTCCTCTTGTGTTACTATTTCATTTGTATTATTCTTTTTAATCTCTGCATTGTTGGGAAGGGCTCATAAGCAAGCATTTTACAGTAAAGTCTAAACCAATTGCATTCGGCGCGAGCCAGGCACCACGGGGGGGCTAAAGAAGGCTTAGCCCCCTCAGTTCAAACCTTAGCCACCTCAGTTTTAGTTTTATGTCCCTATATAAAAATAGCCAAAAAGTTAAAAGATTGAATGACAGGTTGGCTCCCAAAAAATCTGTACCTCTGCTGCAGTGTCAGCACAATGGACAGGGCGCACTGCTGAAGTGTGCGTAGGCAGCCTGGTCCGATAGACTAGACGTAACATAGTAAATGTAAATCCGGGACACTCAAATTAGTATGATATGTTATATTTGGTATGGTTACATAAGACAGAAGGTTAGTTAAAGGTGCATTATGTGACTTGTGTCAGGAAACTAGGCATATGTCGCACGTCACTACTTTACAGGACAGACATTTGAATGTAACATTTTTATTTGATCAAAAATGCTTTCTAGAACATATAAACTTTAATGTGCCTTAAAAACAAACTTGTATGCCATCTGTAAATACGAATACAATTGTTAAATTATGAACCCAGTTGGTTTAGCCATGGAAGAAGTAAGGAACTTTCCACTAGCCATGATTGGCTGATAATGGATGGGCTGGAAATGCTGAAAGATGAGTTCAGATCAATCTGCCATGTAGCACGCTTCTGTCTATAACATGAGCTGCTTAGTATGCTTTCTAAAGTGGCTTTTTTAAAAGATGTCACATAGAACTGCACAAGTGTTGCTAAGGCTCTCCACTTTCTGGAGGACTGAGTTTTGAAATCAGTGGAATGCCCGGTGGAAGCAGAGTATGATAGCTAAGGAGAAGGAGAAAATTTAGACGTTTGATTGCAAATGCGGAGGGAGTCGAAAAGAGAACACCGAAGGATGTTGTATAGGCTGTTGTATAAAACACCTGTCTGGATTACATCTTCAAACTAAGGGCAACCACGGCATCAGTGAAAGAGAGGGAGAAGTGTTCATCCATGTATACGGGTAAGAGAATCTAGCTAGCTACATTTTCAGATATTATACATTTCTAATTTTGTAAAGAAGTCGTTTTCATTGCAAGTTAAAGTGTACTGTTAGCTAGCTGGCTGTATGATCTGTGTATGATCTGTGTAGTAATGTTATTTGTATCTCAGAGCCATTTGCGTGGCTAGTTATAGCCTAATGTTAGCTAGCTAGCTAACATTGAACCTAGCTTGATGTTTAGCTTTAGCTACCTGTAGATTCATGCAGGGTAGAAATGTCATGAGTTGGGATTATGGTTAGCTACGTGTCTAAACAAACGAGTCCAATATGCAAGTAACCATTTTATTGTACCATTTACACCTTCTAACAAGCTAGAAACTAACCAAAAGCATTGTTTAGAAAGTTGCTTTTAGTTGCCTGGTTTGCTAGATTGACATATATTAAATCCATTTTTAAACAGATAGGTTTATTGGTGTTAAAATGCAACAGTTATGCTATTTTGGACCCCCAGGCTGCTGATGTCATGCACGTTGTCGTTTTTGTGTTTATACTTTTTCATAACGACAATGACAAGTTTGATGTCGGACTACAATAGAATGTTCATGTCACTGGGACAACAGTATATAGACATGTCAATAGAAGTAGTATAAACCAGACTTTAGTCTTGAAATCTTTGGTTGTACACTACCGTACTCACTGTTTAGCACATGGCCTCACATGAATCCTTAACTTGTTATGGATAGGGGGCAGTATTTTCACGGCCGGATAAAACACGTACCCGATTTAATCTGGTTATTACTCCTGCCCAGAAACTAGAATATGCATATAATTATTAGCTTTGGATAGAAAACACTCCAAAGTTTCTAAAACTGTTTGAATGGTGTCTGTGAGTATAACAGAACTCAAATGGCAGGCCAAAACCTGAGAAGATTCTGTACAGGAAGTACCCTGTCTGACCATTTCTTGGCCTTCTTTGCCATCTCTATCCAAAACAAAGGATCTCTCCTGTAACGTGACACTTTCTAATGCTCCCATAGGCTCTCAGAAGGCGGCAGAACGTTGAATGATGACTCTGCTGTCTCTGGCTGAAAAACAGTAGCGCATTTGGTAAGTGGTCAATCTGAGAACAATGAGACGGGGGCGCGCGTGCACGAGACAACTCCATGTTTACATTTTCAGTCTTTGAACGAAAACAACGACTCCCGGTCGGAATATTATCGCTTTTTTACGAGAAAAATCGCATAAAAATTGATTTTAAACAGCGTTTGACATGCTTCGAAGTACGGTAATGGAATATTTTGAATTTTTTTGTCACGATACGCGCTGGGCGCGTCACCCTTCTTTCCCCTTTGGATAGTGTCTTGAACGCACAACAAAACGCCGCTATTTGGATATAACTATGGATTATTTGGAACCAAAACAACATTGGGTGATGAAGTAGAAGTCCTGGGAGTGCATTCTGACGAAGAACAGCAAAGGTAATCCAATTTTTCTTATAGTAAATCTGAGTTTGGTGAGTGCCAAACTTGGTGGGTGTCAAAATAGCTAGCCATGATGGCCGGGCTATCTACTCAGAATATTGCAAAATGTGCTTTCACCGAAAAGCTATTTTAAAATCGGACACCGCGATTGCATAAAGGAGTTCGGTATCTATAATTCTTAAAATAATTGTTATGTTTTTTTTAACGTTTATCGTGAGTAATTTAGTAAATTCACCGGAAGTGTTCGGTGGGAATGCTAGTTCTGAACGTCACATGCTAATGTAAAAAGCTGGTTTTTGATATAAATATGAACTTGATTGAAGAAAACATGCGTGTATTGTATAACATAATGTCCTAGGATTGTCATCTGATGAAGATCATCAAAGGTTAGTGCTGCATTTAGCTGTGGTTTCGTTTTTTGTGACATTGTATGCTAGCTTGAAAAATGGGTGTCTGATTATTTCTGGCCGGGTACTCTCCTGACATAATCTAATGTTTTGCTTTCGTTGTAAAGCCTTTTTAAAATCGGACAGTGTAGTTAGATAAAGGAGAGTCTTGTCTTTAAAATGGTGTAAAATAGTCATATGTTTGAAAAATTGAAGTTTTCGGATTTTCGCGCCACGCCCATCATTGGATATTGGAGCAGGTGTTCCGCTAGCGGAACGTCTAGATGTAAGAGGTTTTTAAAGAGATGGGTGGGGTTAAGGATTAAGAGGGTGTGACCGATGCTGAATGTCTGTAGACAAAGAAGAGCTCTCCAGTAGGTGTCCCAAAACATTCGAGGGCCATTTTCTCAAAAGCGGGGTTACAAGTTTATCAACTTTCAAAGAATAATTGCTTTCCCATTTGTTCCTCAACTACAGTGCATGATATACCATTATCTAGCTCTGAGTCTCAACTTTAACCCAATTTCAAATTTCGCTACATAACAGAAATAGTGCACATAGAACATATCTGCTGCTTCTTAGACTTGCTTTCAATGAGAATGACAAATCTACAACTCAACTTTTCTATTTAATTTGGTTGGGTCCCCCAAAACGTTATATATTGCAGGGTTAAGGCAAAAACAAATCATATGCTTTGCAAATTTGTAACATAATGTACGTTTAGCAAATTCGTAACATATCATACGAAAATGGATGATGGACATTCTCAAATGAATATATCATACTAAATGGAATATCTCAGATTTACGTACACAATAATACGAAATGCTCTGAGACCAGGTTCCAGCACAAGGGCTATGGAAAACTACTGGGCGTTTAGGTATGACTCCTTTGGGTATCCATAAAAAGCGTGAAAAACCTCATCCCTGTTGTACTCTAAATAAATAACGTGATACGCCTCTGCCTGTAATATTTGATTTTGATTAAAAGGGCGGGGTCAAGTTTACAGTTGAAGCTATTTCATTCTTAGCTGTAAAAAGTGTTTGTGTTATTAGACTTATCCTATTTAGCTAGCTCGAACCAGCTAATCTGCCACGATATCAGAAATTGGCTTCCCCAAAGTACCCAAACAAAGGAGGAGAGTGATGAACAGCAGAAGCAGCGTCAAACCACTGAGGCCGCTGCCAAGACCAACAGTAATGATGCTCCTGAGCTCCAGCTAGTGCCGTGTACAGAGCCTACCCACCTACCCAACCTTCCACAAGCGCCGCCATGAAGGCTCCACAGCCGCCTCCACCTCTGACTGTTCCTGATGATCTTGGAACAGAGGAGCCAGCCTAGGTTAGCCTAGAAATCCTATCCTAGCCAACAGGTTTTCTGTAAAAAACATGAATTTAATAGCAACTGTTTCATAGGAAGAGAGTGACTGGAATACTCGGTTACTGCAGAGGCTGCATTTTGTTTCCCATGTCGAAAGATCTGTGTTGGGTCCAATTCTAACGCAGACAAGGCCTTCACCTAAGCTGGGTATTCTAACTGGAAGAATGCTATTGATCGTACCAAAGGATTTGCTAGGCACACATCAAGCAAAGAGCATTTGTAATGCACTGCACTGTGGAAAGAAAGACTAGTTTGATGTGTTATTGGGAACATCAGTGTCACTGTCAACACTTCTTTTTGATGGGCAGCTGGCAAGAAATCGCATGTATTTGTCAGCGATTGTGGACTTTATTGAGTTCCTTATTTCAAACCAGTAATCACTGAGAGGGACATTGGACGCGATCGAGTCAAGAGACAGTGGTGAAGCCTCTGTTGGATCTACGCAAAACAGATTTGCTGGAATCTGAGTTTAGTGTCGCTCTTGCTCCAATGAGGACAAACTTACCCCACTTGATATCTATCTTGCAACAATTCTCCAGGCCTCTCTCCACTATGCCGACCATGCTTACTGCAATGAAACATGGACTGACTCTTGGGGAGGCCACAGCTAGATGCGAGAACTCATTTTCCACTTTGACAAACGTGTTCAGTCAGCACAGAAGAAGCATTCTGCACCTAAGGAAAGCTCATCTAATCCAACTGCCATTTGAGGGGGATCTTACAAGAAGATTTTGGGGAGAATGGAATGATCGATTATTCAGGAAGTTCCACAGAGCATCAAGGAAGCTGCAACTTTTTTGAAAAGGTACGATTGAAACGATATTGCTGGTTGGTTTTTATCAGAATCTTGCTTTAGTGTGTAGGGCGCTGTCCATGGTGGTGACAGAAAGCCGCAACATTTCGTGCCATTGAACCTGTCTTCTTGGTCAAAAGCATTTTTTTAACTTTTGTTTGTGGTATATCGTGATAAGCAGACTTTTATATACAGTGCATTCGGAAAGTATTCATAACCCTTCACTAATTCCACATTTTGTTACGTTAAAGCCTTATTCTAAAATGGATTAAATTGTTTCCTCATCAATCTACACACAATACCCCATAATGACAAAGCAAAAACAGGTTTTTAGAAATGTTTGCAAATTAAAAAAATGAAATATCACATTTACATAAGTATTCAAGCTCTTTACTCAGTACTTTGTTGAAGTACCATTCGCAGTAATTACAGCCTCGAGTCTTCTTGGGTATGACGCTACAAACTTGCACACCTGTATTTGGGGAGGTTCTCTCATCTCTCTATATAAGGTCCCAATGTTGACAGTGCATGTCAGAGCAAAAACCAAGCCATGATGTCGAAGGAATTGTCCGTAAAGCTCCAAGACAGGATTGTGTTGAGGCACAGATCTGGGGAAGGGTACCAAAGAAATTCTGCCTCCATCATTCTCAAATAGAAGAAGTTTGGAACCATCGAGACTCTTCGTAGAGCTGGTTGCCCAGCCAAACTGAGCAATCGGGGGAGAAGGGCCTTCATCAGGGAGGTGACCAAGAACCTGATGGTCACTCTGAAAGAGCTCCAGAGTTCATCTGTGGAGATGTGAGAACCTTCCAGAAGGACAAACATCTCTACAACACTCCACCAATCAGGCCTTTATGGTAGTGTGGCCAGGCGGAAGCCACTCCTCAGTAAAAGGCACATGACAGTCCACTTGGAGTTTGCCAAAAGGCACCTGAAAGACTCTCAGACCATGAGAAACAAGATTCTCTGGTCTGATGAAACAAAGATTGAACTCTTTGGCCTGAATGCCAATCATCACATCTGGATGAAACCTGGCACCCTCCCTATGGTGAAGCACGGTGGTGGCAGCATCAGGCTGTGGGGATGTTTTTCAGAGGCAGGGACTGGGAGACTAGTCAGGATCGAGGGAAAGATTAACGGAGAAAAGTACAGAGAGATCCTTGATGAAAACCTGTTCCAGAGCGCTCAGGACCTCAGACTGGAGTGAAGGTTCACCTTCCAACAGGTCAACGACCGTAAGCACACAGACAACACAGAAGTAGCTTCGGGACAAGTCTCTGAATATCCTTGAGTGGCCCAGCCAGGGCCCGGACTTGAACCTGATCAAACATCTCTGGAGAGACCTGAAAATAGCTGTGCAGCGACGCTCCCCATCCAACCTGACAGAGCTTCAGAGGATCTGCAGAGAAGAATGGAAGAAACTCCCCAAATACAGGTGTGCCAAGCTTATAGCGTCATACCCAAGAAGACTCGATGCTGTAATCGCTGCCAAAGGTGCTTCAACAAATTACAGAGTAAAGGGTCTGAATGTGATATTTCAGTTATTTTGTTTTTATAAATTATGGGGTATTGTGTGTAGATTGATGAAGGAAAATAAACTTTTTAATACATTTTAGAATAAGGCTGTAATGTAACAAAATGTGGAAAAATCAAGGGGTCTGAATACTTCCTGAATGTACTGTAAGAATGCTGTTTATTGACTACAGTTCAGCCTTCAACACCATAGTGCCCACCAAGCTCATTACTAAGCTTGGAGTGCTTGGTCTGAACCCCACCCTGTGCAACTGGGTCCTGGACCCCAGGTGGTGAAGGTAAGCAACAACTCCTCCTCTACATTGACCTTCAACACAAGGGTGCGTGCTCAGCCTGCTTCTGTACTCCCTGTTCACCCATGACAGCCTGGCCACGGACGTCTCCAACTTAATCATCAAGTTTGCAGACGATACAACAATGGTAGGCCTGATTACCAAAAACGACGAGACAGCCTACAGGCAGGAGGTGCGGGCCCTGGCAGAGGGGTGCTAGGAATACAACATTTCCCTCAACAAAACTATGGAGCTGATTGTGGAATTCAGGAGACAGCAGAGAGAGCACAACCGCATCCAAATCAACAGTGACCAGTGGAGAGGGTGAAAAGCTTCAAGTTCCTCGGCGTGCACATCACTGACAACCTGAAATGGTCCATTCACAAAGACATCCTCGGGCGGATGAAGAAATTCGGCTTGGCCCCTAACATCCTCACAAACTTCTACAGATGCACCATTGAGAGGATCGTGTCGGGCTGAATCACCGCTTGGTACAGCAATTGCACAGTCTGCAACCGCAGGGCTCTCCAGAGGGTGGTGCGGTCAGCCCAACACATAACCTGGGGCACACTGCCTGCCCTCCAGGACATCTACAGCACCCGGTGTCACAGGAAGGCCAAGAAGATCATCAACGACCTCAGCCACCCGAGCCACTGCCTGTTCATCCCACTATCATCCAGAAGGCGAGGTCAGTACAGGTGCATCAAAGCTGGGACCGAGAGACTGAAAAACAGCTTCTATCTCCAGACCATCAGACTGTTAAATAGCCACCACTAGCCGGCCTCTGCCCAGTACCCTGCTCTGAACTTCGTCACTGTTACTAGCCGGCTACCACCCATTACTCCACCCTGCACCTTAGAGACTGATGCCCGATGTACATGGTCATTGAACTCTGGTCACTTTAATTATGTTGACATACTGTTTTACCTATTTCATATTTATACTATATATACTGTATTCTAGTCAAGGCTCATCCTATATAACTACTGTTGTACACACATTCTTTTCATATACTGTCTATACACCTTCATATACATATATATTTATATTCAATTTGTAAGTCGCTCTGGATAAGAGCGTCTGCTAAATGACTTAAATGTTATGATAAAATGTATATTCCGGACTGACATTGCTCGTTCTGATATTTCTTGATTTCTTGATTTTATTTTTGGGGGATTTGTGTGTATTGTTTTGTATTGTTCTGAATTACTGCACTGTTGGAGCATAAGAAACATAAGCATTTCGCTGCTCCTGAGATAACATCGGAAAAATATGTGCATGCAGCCAATAAAAATATGATTTGGTTTAAAAATCAAAACCTTGTATGATTTCCTTGTGTTAATATCATGTTTAATGAATCCTAGGTTGACAGTAATGCATTTCAGGGGCAATCGAGAGGAATTCAAATACATTCAAATATGAAAACATTCTTAAACATTCATTCAGTCAGTATGCATCAAACGGCTAGCTACAGATCTGCTGATATATTTCTTTTGAAGTCATTCTCTTTTTCCCATTGCTTTTTAAGGTCAGGGGCTGAATCCAGTCCCCCAGTTTAAAGGCATTCTCAAAATATGGGCATTTCTATTGAAAATATACAGACGTACTGGTCTCAAGCCACAAAATGAAGCAGATTACTATACCCTGATCTCATGGCCACTTTTGGGTTTCGTGTGTGTGTTTTGGTGTTATTCCACAGTAACACTGGTACAAAGCCTGACAGTGGAAAAACAACATGAGGGTGGCATTTATTTCTGCTGCTGAGTTAGAGGCCAAGGCAGGGTGACCTATGGAACAGCTTTGGTGAGTCAGACCACTTACCACCCAGCCACCCCTTGACACAGGCTGGCTGAGACATATAGAGCCTGGAGGTGAGCTTTTATGTCCATTGAATGAGCTTACTCCTTCAACCAATGCTGTTTTGTAGCTCTTTCGAACTCACAGCAGCACAGATGGAGAGCCAGGAGAGAGGATGGTGAGTGGATGGCGCGATGTGGAGATGAGTGTGTGCACTTTGACCCCCTCCCCTAGGAGATGTTTTCCAGGATATAGAAGATGAGCTCTATGACTACGGGTCCCTCGCTCCTCTTGCGCCCCCTGCTGTGGATGATGGGCGTCAGCACGGTGTCCAGGGTGTTGAGGTACGGGGCTGGGAGTGGCAGGCCATTACTGCCGGCCACAAACCCCACCTGGAACATGAAACAGCGATGTTAACCCGCCACACATCTATCGCTTTTATAGCTTTGGTAACATCACGAAGGCCTATATCCCGTCACTGTTTACATGACTAATAACTTCTTCTAATAACTCACATTTTAGGCATTCAAGAATTACTACAACTATTAAAGTAAGATGATGCACAATTTGAAAGATTCCGCTTCCAGAAGGTTTTATTTCTTAACATCTAAATGGTTCAAGTCCAGTATGTTCATTCAATGGCACCGTCACCTGTTGGGAGTCCAGTGTGACACGCAGCCCCAGCTTGGCCATGCCATCTTCCTTCAGCAGCTTGAGGTGTGGACACAGTGCCAGGCAGAATGCCCGGGCCATTCTCTCTGTCAGCCGGCTGTGTTCTGTATGGTGGTCACTCTGGCTCTTAGGATGATCCCCTCTCTGTACAAAGAACACCTGGGAAACACACAAGAGACTCACAAGACATAAGCATGTACTTAGGGAATACAGTACAGAGACAAATGGTACACAAGAGTCAAGACTTGTGGTGCAAAGTTGGATGTGCGTACCTCTGTCCAGCGGATGACCTTTCCATTGGACTTGTATTCTGACTTTTGGAACATCTTCACACTATCGACGGACTCCATGGACTTCCCATCAATGGGGCTGATAACACTGCAAGACACACATGCACGCACGCACGCACACACACACACAGCCATACAAAGAAGGCAAGCGACGATAAAGGGTATTCTACAGCAATGGACAAGAGGGTCCGACAGTCTGAGGCAGACTTGAAAAATGGATGAAGCGACAATGGGATGGGGTTCGTTGATAAGAGAATTATCTATTAAAGGTAAATGAATCAATAGACCATGATGAATTATTAGTCATACAGAATGGTTAATGAATAATCAATGTAATGATCAATGTAGGGATCGATAAGTTTGATTAGTTCTGGAAAGTCCAGGAACCACGGGATAGGGAAAGAAATGTGTGTATACAATTAGGAGGGACACCAGGAGACAGATGGTCCTGGGAGTAAAAGCTTCAAAGCATTTCTAACCTTGAGGGAAAGGAACAGGCGAGCTCGGGATAGAGATAAAGAGTGTGAGAAGTTTTCGGGGGATGCAGGTCACCAACAGTTTGTGTGTAAATGCATGTGCGTAAGAAAGCAAGAACTATATAATGACTGTTTTGTTATCCTGACCTCAGAACGTTCTCTGAATAAAAGCTACAGATACCTTTTGCAGAAAGCTGAGTCCTTGCCTAATTATTTTAACCCATTGTCTTACAAACCTTGGGCATTAGTCAAGGCGAATTGATTATTATCATCAAAGATATAAAATTCCTTTAACATTCGTGAGAGAGAACCCCATTCCTTAAGTAAGATATAAAACGCCAACGTTCTTTACATTACCTTGGAAATAATTGACGACGCGGCGTTGGGACACTCGTTGAGACTTAAGTGATAATGCCCGAAAGCCGGTGTTTGGAGGATATATTGGCACGTCGAGGGCCGGCAAACCGTGCCAATACAGTCCATTTGGAAAGTATTCAGACCCCTTGACTTTTTCCACATTTTGTTATGTTACAGCATTATTCTATAATTCATTTACCGTAATTTCCGGACTATTAAGCGCACCTGAATATAAGCCGCACCCACTGAATTAAAAAAAAAATATTATTTCGAACATAAATAAGCCGCACATGTCTATAAGCCGCAGGTGCCTACCGGTACATTGAAACAAATGAACTTTACACAGGCTTTAACGAAACACGGCTTGTAACAAAAATAAATAGGCTTTAACGAAACACGGCTTGTAACAAAAATAAATAGGCTTTAACGAAACACGGCTTGTAACAAAAAATTAAAAATTTGCAGTAAGCTTTAGTTGTCTTTTTGCACTGAGTCAATTCCTCACGCTGCTGTTTCCAACGTCTTATCAATCGACTCATTAAGACCAAGCTCCCGTGCAGCAGCTCTATTTCCTTTTCCAACAGCCAGATCAATCGCCTTCAACTTGAAAGCTGCATCATATGCATTTCTCCGTGTCTTTGCCATGATGAGGGTGACAAAATGACTACCGTAATCAGAATGATGGGAAGTTTGAGAGCGCTCAATTTAATCTAAACAGTAAACAAAAAAGTTGTTTGACCTTAACCCGTTCGGCAATTTCATTGGTCTAATGAAAGCTTCATGCCGCCAAAAAACATACGTCACAGAATGTGTTTTTTTTTAAGAAAAAAAATTTGAAAGCGGGAAAAATCCATATATTTAAGCCACGAGGTTCAAAGCCTGGGAAAAAAGTTGCGGCTTATAGTCCGGAATTTACGGTAATTGTTTTTTTCCACTCATCAATCTACACATAATACCTCATAACGAAAAAACAAAAACAGGTTTATCAAAATTTTTGCAAATGTATTAAAAAAACTGTAAATATCACATTAATATAAGTATTCAGACCCTTTACTTAGTACTTTGTTGAAGCACCTTTGGCAGCGATTACAGCGTCGAGTCTTCTTGGGTATGATGCAACAAGCTTGGCACACCTGTATGTGGGGAGTTTCTCTCATTCAACTCTGCAGATCCTCTCAAGCTCTGTCAGGTTGGATGGGGAGCGTCGCTGCACAGCTATTTTCAGGTCTCTCCAGAGATGTTCGATCGGTTCAAGTCCGGGCTCTGGCTAGACCACTCAAGGACATTCAGAGACTTGTCCCGAAGCCACTCCTGCGTTGTCTTGGCTGTGTGCTTAGGGTCACTGTCCTGTTGGAAGGTGAACCTTCGCACCAGACTGAGGTCCTGAGCGCTTTGGAGCAGGTTTTCATCAAGGATCACTCTGTACTTTGCTCCGTTCATCTTTCCCTCAATCCCGACTGGTGTCCCAGTCCCTGCAGCTGAAAAACATCCCCACAGCATGATGCTGCCCCCACCATGCTTCACTGTAGGGATGTTGCCAGGTTTCCTCCAGACGTGACGATTGGCATTCAGACCAAAGAGTTCAATCTTGGTTTCATCAGACCATGGTCTGAGAGTCCTTTAGGTGCCTTTTGGCAAACTCCAAGCGGGGTGTCATGTGCCTTTTATTGAGGAGTGACTTCTGTCTGGTCACTCTACCATAAAGGCCTGATTGGTGGAGTGCTGCATAGATGGTTGTCTTTCTGGAAGGTTCTCCCATCTCCACAGAGGAACTCTGGAGCTCTTTCAGAGTGACCATCAGGTTCTTGTTGGACCTGCATTTACAATGTATCCAAGTTCATTTTGTGTGGTTGCTGGTTTAGCTTTCTGTAACTTTGTAGCAAGTACGGTCTGCATGTGTAGGTGCTTTTTGAGTCATGATCGCAAGGTGTTCTGATATCTATTCCAACGTCCCGATATCTTTTCCAACCGGCCCGTTATCTGTTTTTAATGTCTATTTTAGAATGCCCTTCTAGCCAATCAGAAACAAGTACTCAACAACGTTGTAGAATAAATGTAGGATAATGATAGGCTAAAAAAACAAATCATGGGACACTGATCAGAAGTTTAATGACCTAACACTCACCCCTTATTCAAAGTGCATTCCTTATCCAGCCATTGGACCTGGACCTGCTCCTGGCTGTCTGACTGGTCAATCCACCCACAGGTGATAGTGTAGTCTTTCATCTCCCGTAGCGACCGGCGAAGCTCCACCATGGTCTCC